>NC_060190.1:6258997-6278214 GCF_021184085.1 Oncorhynchus gorbuscha
TCAATCACTCAACGTAGATCCCAATGATAGAATAATATTACTTCAATGTAATGCCACCATGATTAATAACAAGCATAGTACTGTACAATCAGAGATGCTTCTGGATTGTTTGTTGTGAGGAGGGATCTCTATTTCAGAACGTCTTTGATGATAAGGATGACACTTATCTTCTGATGCTGGGTTCTGGTGTTTATGCTCACTGCTTGTCTCTTACACACAGACTGTGGTTATCTGCCCTCTCCTCAACCCTCTTGAGGCCCTGATACAGGGTCAAAGCTGAATCATCACCGTGCTCTGTGCCAAAACATTAGTGCTGTCCAGGGACCAAGCCTTGCTGAACCAGACTGAATGCTGCTCTGACTCACGAGCAGGCGAGTTCTGACTGGTTTAGCCAGGCTAGGGTCCAAGCCAAGACAATTGCCCCACTGAACTGGAAATCACTGTCTGTGGTTTTATTAGGTTACATATGGATATCATATATTATTACACCATAGTCATGGTTACTGTTGCTATTATTAAGGTCACATCTCCTGGCATGTCGAATATGTAAATATTTAGGTCTAGAATTTCTATGAATAAATCTAGAAGTGAATGTGTGAACTTTATCTAATTGAGCTTTCTCTAAATGATTTATGATTTTTCTCTCATTAGTGTCAAAATCAGTTGCTGATGATGTTGATGTAGAGTTGAATTTAAGGATAATTTGATCCAGATTGGAAATACCACTAACCTTTTTGATAGTAAAAAGCAGTTTGAAGTCAATACCGTGGTTAGCATAGTTGTTGTACATTGTTTTCCAGAGGACATTGTGGAGCCACAATCTACCAGCATCTTACATTTTAACGATATGTTTTGACTAAAATGGTTCAAAAGTAAATGCGCTCTTTACATTGATTTTATGTTTTTATTTTGAGACTTTAACGTTTGTAAAACTGTTTCAAAATGTACAAAAATCAGCCAAGTGTAATTGGGAAAGGTTTAGGCATCCCTTCATTTTATGGCTCTCATAACATTGTTTGATAAATTCTTGGTGTGCTCAACAAAACATATTTTTTTACTTTTGCTGTCCATCTGTCTTTCTTTCTTTCTGAACTCAAATCAAATCTTTTGTAGTCAACTGTTATTCAGTTCTGAACTCTCTTTGTATTGATATTTGTATTGATTCTGGGCTCCATGTTGCATTGTGTTCAGTTCCAATCCAGTCCAGGCATTTGTCAAATTTCTCTGTCTTTATTGATGAACCTTTACAGACTTGCCGCAGTGTTTTATTTGTAAACCACTAACACGTCCATGTAGGTGGCCCCGGTGGAGAGAGGCACCAGTCAGAGGAACAAGTGCTGGACTAATGTGTAAGGAAGAAATATAGAGCTGACATGTAGGTGGCCCCGGTGGAGAGAGGCACCAGTCAGAGGAACAAGTGCTGGACTAATGTGTAAGGTAGAAATAGAACATGTAGGTGGCCCCAGTGAAGAGAGGCACCAGTCAGAGGAACAGAGCTGACATGCTGGACTAATGGTGGCTGACATGTAGGTGGCCCCGGTGGAGAGAGGCACCCGTCAGAGGAACAAGTGCTGGACTAATGTGTAAGGTAGAAATATAGAGCTGACATGTAGGTGGCCCCGATGGAGAGAGGCACCCGTCAGAGGAACAAGTGCTGGACTAATGTGTAAGGTAGAAATATAGAGCTGACATGTAGGTGGCCCCGGTGGAGAGAGGCACCCGTCAGAGGAACAAGTGCTGGACTAATGTGTAAGGAAGAAATATAGAGCTGACATGTAGGTGGCCCCGGTGGAGAGAGGCACCAGTCAGAGGAACAAGTGCTGGACTAATGTGTAAGGAAGAAATATAGAGCTGACATGTAGGTGGCCCCGGTGGAGAGAGGCACCAGTCAGAGGAACAAGTGCTGGACTAATGTGTAAGGAAGAAATATAGAGCTGACATGTAGGTGGCCCCGGTGGAGAGAGGCACCAGTCAGAGGAACAAGTGCTGGACTAATGTGTAAGGTAGAAATATAGAGCTGACATGTAGGTGGCCCCGGTGGAGAGAGGCACCAGTCAGAGGAACAAGTGCTGGACTAATGTGTAAAGAAGAAATATAGAGCTGACATGTAGGTGGCCCCGGTGGAGAGAGGCACCAGTCAGAGGAACAAGTGCTGGACTAATGTGTAAGGTAGAAATATAGAGCTGACATGTAGGTGGCCCCGGTGAAGAGGGGCACCAGTCAGAGGAACAAGTGCTGGACTAATGTGTAAGGAAGAAATATAGAGCTGACATGTAGGTGGCCCCGGTGGAGAGAGGCACCCGTCAGAGGAACAAGTGCTGGACTAATGTGTAAGGTAGAAATATAGAGCTGACATGTAGGTGGCCCCGGTGGAGAGAGGCACCAGTCAGAGGAACAAGTGCTGGACTAATGTGTAAGGAAGAAATATAGAGCTGACATGTAGGTGGCCCCGGTGGAGAGAGGCACCAGTCAGAGGAACAAGTGCTGGACTAATGTGTAAGGTAGAAATATAGAGCTGACAGTAGTGATAACAAGACGGGAAGACAGTAATACTGTAGTAAGAACACATACAGGGCCTATAGAAACTCTACACCCTCTGGAACTTTTATCACATTTTGTTGCATTAAAGTGGGATTGAAATTACAAATTCAATTACAAAAATATAGTCGTTGCTTAAATATTCACCCCTTTGTTTAGGCAAGCCAAAGTTAGTTCAGAAGTCAAATTCTGCTCAACTGATCAAAAAGTAAGAAATGGTCCCAAGTCAAGTATTGAATTTCAAGCACAGATTCAACTACAAAGACCAGGGAGATTTTCAGAAGCCTCATAAAGAAGGGCAGATCAAATCAAATAAAATGTATTTATAAAGCCCTTCTTACATCAGCTGATATCTCAAAGTGCTATACAGAAACCCAGCCTAAAACCCCAAACCCCAAGCAATGCAAGTGTAGAAGCACGGTAGCTAGGAAAAACTCCCTAGAAAGGCCAAAACCTAGGAAGAAACCTAGAGAGGAACCAGGCTATGAGGGGTGGACAGTTCTCTTCTGGCTGTGCCGGGTGGAGATTATAACAGAACATGGCCAAGATGTTCAAATGTTCATAAATGACCAGCATGGTCAAATAATAATAATCACAGTAGTTGTCGAGGGTGCAGCAAGTCAGCACCTCAGGAGTAAATGTCCGTTGGCTTTTCATAGCCGATCATTAAGAGTATCTCTACCACTCCTGTTGTCTCTAGAGAGTTGAAAACAGCAGGTCTGGGACAGATAGCACATCCGGTGAACAGGTCAGGGTTCCATAGCCGCAGGCAGAACAGTTGAAACTGGAGCAGCAGCACGGCCAGGTGGACTGGGGACAGCAAGGAGTCATCATGCCAGGTATGCCTGAGGCATGGTCCTAGGGCTCAGGTCCTCCTCCGAGAGAAAGAGAGAATTGGAGAGAGCATACTTAAATTCACACAGGACACCGGATAAGACAGGAGAAGTACTCCAGATATAACAGATTGACCCTAGCCATCGACACATAAACGACTGCAGCATAAATACTGGAGGCTGAGACAGGAGGGGTCAGGAGACACTGTGGCCCCATCCGATGATACCACCGGACAGGGCCAAATAGGCAGGATATGATTGGTAGATGGGTAACAACAACAAATCAGACATTGAATATCTCTTTAAGCATGGTCAAATTAATCATTATGCTGTGGATGATGTATTAAACTACCCAGACACATTAAAAATGGCCTAAATGCAAAGTGTTATGTTTGGGGCAAATCCAACACAGTACATCACAGAGTAACTGCCTACCTATTTTCAAGCATGGTGGTGGCTGCATCATGGTTTGGGTATGCGTGACATCGGCAACGATGGGGGAGATTTTCAGGATCAAAAGAAATGGGATGGAGCTAAGCACAGGCAAAATCCTAGAGGAAAACCTTCAGTCTGCTTTACACCAGACACTGGAAGAGGAATTCACCTTTCAGCAGGACAATAACCTACAACACAAGGCAAAATCTACACTGGACTTGCTTACCAAGAACACAGTGATGTTCCTGAGTGGCCAAGTTACAGTTTTTAATTTGCTTGAAAAGACTTGATAATTGCTGTCTAGCCATGATCTCCAACACTTTGACAGAACTTTGAAAAGAATAATGGTCAAATATTGCAAAATACAGGTGTGCAAATCATGATACTTACCCAGAAGGAATTGCTGCCAAAGGTGTTTCATATAGGCGGTGAATACTTATCTAATCAAAGTATATTGGTGCTTTATTTTGAATGATTCTTTTTAAAACGTTCACATTTCTCTTCCGCTTTGACAGTGAAATGTCAGAGTATACTTTCTATAGGCACTGTACATAAGAGAGAGAGAGAGAGAGAGAGAGAGAGAGAGAGAGAGAGAGAGAGAGAGAGAGAGAGAGAGAGAGAGAGAGAGAGAGAGAGAGAGAGAGAGAGAGAGAGAGAGAGAGAGAGAGAGAGAGAGAGAGAGAGAGAGAGAGAGAGAGAGAGAGAGAGAGAGAGAGAGAGAGAGAGAGAGAGAGACAGAGAGAGAGAGAGAGAGAGAGAGGAGAGAGAGAGAGCATCAAAGGTGTTTATACTTTCTATAGGCACTGTACATACGAGAGAGAGAGAGAGAGAGAGAGAGAGAGAGAGAGAGAGAGAGAGAGAGAGAGAGAGAGAGAGAGAGAGAGAGAGAGAGAGAGAGAGAGAGAGAGAGAGAGAGAGAGAGAGAGAGAGAGACAGAGAGAGAGAGAGCATTCGTGCACACATGCTTGTGCAAGTCTGTTTCAGGTGTGTCTCTGTGTCTGTCTCTGTACAATAACAACCATGTTGCAGGTTGCCAGGCAACTCCTTGGCATCCCGGGACAGTGTAAACCTAAAACACATGGCCTGGCTTCGAGTCACCTGGCGCTTCGCTGGGATGGCAGAGACTGTACAGTATGTGGGATGGGCACTGCCACAACTAGAACACTGTTCTGCTTGGCCACATGTACAGCAGTGGAGGCTGCTGAGGGGAGGACGGCTCATGATAATAGCTGGAATAGATTCATTCGGTTCCATTCATTACTATGAGCCGTCCTCCTCTCTGCAGCCTCCACTGATGTACTCTTGGTGTAATGTGGTCTCTGGTCTACTTTCCTGTGTTTTTCCATATGTCTATTGGCAGTTCAGCCATGGCCATGTTCCAATGTCCATACTAGCATACCACCTAGAAAGCATGCCCAATGTATTGCTTCATTCTAGGTAATAACTAGAATGGGGTGGCAGGTAGCCTAGTGGTTAGAGTGTTGGGCCAGTAACTGAAAGGTTGCTGGATCGAATCCCAGAGCTGACAAGGCAGTTAACACACTGTTCCCCGGTAGGCCGTCATTGTAAATAAGAATTTGTTCTTAACTGACTAGCCTAGTTCAATAAAGGTTCAATTTAATAATAAAAAATAAGCTTGTGTTGTAATGCGTAGTGTAAATGTTGGAAAAGAGCCTATTTATCGATTGTTGAGATTGAGACGATGTCAGTGTGGCCCACAACAGGGCTGCCACTATGCTGCTAACACATAGATACACAGGGTGAGACTTTGACTCAAACAACTCAGTGGTGCTTAGAATTGTTTTCAAATTTCACTAAACTGCCCTCAACTGTTAATCACTTTATGGTCTCAAGGTTCAGTGTACATACAGTTGAAGTCGGAAGGTTGGGTTGGAGTCATTAAAACGTGTTTTTCAATCACTACCAATTTCTTGTTAACAAACTATAGTTTTGGCAAGTCGGTTAGGACATCTACTTTGTTCATGACACAAGTCATTTTCCAATAATTGTTTACGGACAGATTATTTCACTTATAATTCACTGTATCACAATTCCAGTGGGTCAGAAGTTTACATACACAAAGTTGACTGTGCCTTTAAACAGCTTGGAAAATTCCAGAAAATTATGTCATGGCTTTAGAAGCTTCTGATAGGCTAATTGACATAATTTGAGTCAATTGGAGGTGTACCTGTGGATGTATTTCAAGGCCTACCTTCAAACTCAGTGCCTCTTTGCTTGATCGTGGGAAAATCAAAAGAAATCAGCCAAGACCTCAGATTTTTGTTTTTAGACCTTCACAAGTCTGGTTCATCCTTGAGAGCAATTTCCAAACGACTGAAGGTACCACGTCCATCTGTACAAACAATAGTACGCAAGTATAAACACCATGGGACCACACAGCGGTCATACCGCTCAGGAAGGAGACACGTTCTGTCTCCTAGAGATGAACGTACTTTGGTGCGAAAAGTGCAAATCAATCCCAGAACAACAGCAAAGAACCTTGTGAAGATGCTGGAGGAAACAGGTGAAACAGTATCTATATCCACAGTAAAACAAGTCCTATATCGACATAACCTGAAAGGCCGCTCAGCAAGGAAGAAGCCACTGCTCCAAATCTGCCATAAAAAAAAGTCAGACTACGGTTTGCAACTGCACATGGGGACAAAGATTGTACATTTTGGTCTGAGGACACAAAAATAGAACTGTTTGGCCGTAATGACCATCGTTATGTTTGGAGGAAAAAGGGGGAGGCTTGCAAGCCGAATAACACCATCCCAACCGTGAAGCACGGGGGTGGCAGCATCATGTTGTGGGGGTGCTTTGCTGCAGGAGGGACTGGTGCACTTCACAAAATGTATGGCATCATGAGGATGGAAAATTATGTGGATATATTCAAGCAACATTTCAAGACACCAGTCAGGAAGTTAAAGCTTGGTCGCAAATGGGTCTTCCAAATTGACAATGACCCCAAGCATACTTCCAAAGTTTTGGCAAAATGGCTTAAGGACAACAAAGTCAAGGTATTGGAGTGGCCATCACAAAGCCCTGAACTCAAGCTTGTAGAACATTTGAGGGCAGAACTGAAAAAGCGTGTGCGAGCAAGGAGGCCTACAAACCTGACTCAGTTACACCAGCTCTGTTAGGAGGAATGGGCCAAAATTCATCCAATTTATTGTGGGAAGGTTGTGGAAGGCTACCCAAAACGTTTGATCCAAGTTAAACAATTTAAAGGAAATGCTACCAAATACTAATTGAGTGTATGTAAACTTCTGACCCACTGGGAATGTGATGAATGAAATAAAAGCTGAAATAAATCATTCTCTCTGCTATTATTCTGACATTTCAGATTCTTAAAATAAAGTGGTGATCCTAACTGACCTAAGACAGGGAATTTTTACTGGGATTAAAAGTCAGGAATTGTGAAACTGAGTTTACATGTATTTGGCTAAGGTGTATGTAAACTTCCGACTTCAACTGCAAATAGGCTAAGCTGCTAAATTGTTGAGGGAATGAATTGAGGGAATGAAGCATAAAACAGGAGAAACACGAGATCAGATTGCATTGATACATTACAACTTTAACAAATAAATTCATTCAAGGTGTTTCTAGCATTGCTGGCCCAGAAACGACATTATTCATATTTCACACACAAAAATGACGACTTACCCTCCCGAACTCTCGTCTCTAACACTGTCTGGCAACTTCAAGCTTCAACCCTTTGAAAACATGGCAGGTTCAACCCTTAGTATTTCACAGTTGCATGATAGACAAAAATGCCATGCATTTTACACTGCAAACAGTCAAATTACATGGTTTTGTAATTTAATTCAACATTGCTGGCTACAAACACCAATAACACAATTTATTGTATATCATATTACTTATAACAACATTAAATTGTGACTGCCTCCCTCTATTGATTCATTAATATTACAAAGCATCGTTTGAATCATTACTCATAACAGGGCCTGATTACAAACATGACTCACACTGTAGGCCCATCTATTGGCCCTTTCCCAAAGAGAAACCAGGAAATCTATTTCAACTCTTCCTTTCCGATAAACTCTCTGTCTATGTTGTTTTGGCTCATGTATTTATCTCTCATGAACCATTTCATCCATGTTTGAAATCCCGCCCACAATGATTGGGTGCTTTCCATCTTATCTCTATTGTAGACATGCATGCATGCACACAAGCACACACACACAATTGTGTGATTCTCTTTATGCCATGCCATCCTTTGGCATAGATATATGAATACTTACTTGGTCCTTCTGGGTGGTCCTTCTGTAGCTCAGTTGGTAGAGCATGGCGCTTGTAACGCCAGGGTAGTGGGTTCGATCCCCGGGACCACCCATACGTAGAATGTATGCACACATGACTGTAAGTCGCTTTGGATAAAAGCGTCTGCTAAATGGCATATATTACTTTGTAAAATACTTATGTCAAAATAATACTATTCGAAAAAAATCAACCTATTTTCCTTTTAAATCACGTGTCAAACTCTTTCCACGGAGGGCTGAGTGTCTGCAGGTTTTCGTTCCTCCCTTGTACTTGATTAAAGAATTAAGGTCACTGATTAGTAAGGAACTCCCCTCACCTGGTTGTCTAGGTCTTAATTGAAAGGGAAAACCAAAAACCAGCACACACATGCACACACACACATTTTATGTACAGTGCCAATGAGAGAGTTTAGTGACATAAACAGGATGGTATGGATATTGGATACATGGATGATGTTCTCCAAGTAGACTTATAGATCTAATTTACATGTAATTCAGTATAGAATCAATAAAACACGTACGTTCGGCATATACAGTGGGGCAAAAAAGTATTTAGTCAGCCACTGATTGTGCAAGTTCTCCCACTTAAAAAGATGAGAGAGGCCTGTAATTTTCATCATAGGTACACTTCAACTATGACAGACAAAATGAAAAAGAAAATCCAGAAAATCACATTGTAGGATTTTTAATGAATTTATTTGCAAATTATGGTGGAAAATAAGTATTTGGTCACCTACAAATAAGCAAGATTTCTGGCTCTCACAGACCTGTAACAACTTCTTTAAGAGGCTCCTCTGTCCTCCACTCATTACCTGTATTAATGGCACCTGTTTGAACTTGTTATCAGTATAAAAGACACCTGTCCACAACCTCAAACAGTCACACTCCAAACTCCACTATGGCCAACACCAAAGAGCTGTCAAAGGAACCCAGAAACAAAATTGTAGACCTGCACCAGGCTGGGAAGACTGAATCTGCAATAGGTAAGCAGCTTGGTTTGAAGAAATCAACTGTGGGAGAAATTATTAGGAAATGGAAGACATACAAGACCACTGATAATCTCCCTCGATCTGGGGCTCCACGCAAGATCTCACCCCGTGGGGTCAAAATGATCACAAGAACGTTGAGCAAAAATCCCAGAACCACACGGGGGGACCTAGAGAATGACCTGCAGAGAGCTGGGACCAAAGTAACAAAGCCTACCATCAGTAACACACTACGCCGCCAGAGACTCAAATCCTGCAGTGCCAGACATGTCCCCCTGCTTAAGCCAGTACATGTCCAAGCCTGTCTGGAGTTTGCTAGAGAGCATTTGGATGATCCAGAAGAAGATTGGGAGAATGTTATATGGTCAGATGAAACCAGAATATAACTTTTTGGTAAAAACTCAACTCATCGTGTTTGGAGGACAAAGAATGCTGAGTTGCATCCAAAGAACACCATACCTACTGTGAAGCATGGGGGTGGAAACATCATGCTTTGGGGCTGTTTTTCTGCAAAGTGACCAGGACGACTGATCCGTGTAAAGGAAAGAATGAATGGGGCCATATATCGTGAGATTTTGAGTGAAAACCTCCTTCCATCAGCAAGGGCATTGAAGATGAAATGTGGCTGGGTCTTTCAGCATGACAATGATCCCAAACACACTGCCCGGGCAACGAAGGAGTGGCTTCGTAAGAAGCATTTCAAGGTCCTGGAGTGGCCTAGCCAGTCTCCAGATCTCAACCCCATAGAACATCTTTGGAGGGAGTTGAAAGTCCGTGTTGCCCAGCAACAGCCCCAAAACATCACTGCTCTAGAGGAGATCTGCATGGAGGATTGTGCCAAAATACCAGCAACAGTGTGTGAAAACCTTGTGAATACTTACAGAAAACATTTGACCTCTGTCATTGCCAACAAAGGGTATATAACAAAGTACTGAGATAAACTTTTGTTATTGACCAAATACTTATTTTCCACCATAATTTGCAAATAAATTAATTACACATCCTACAATGTGATTTTCTGTATTGTTTTCCTCATTTTGTCTGTCATATTTGAAGTGTACCTATGATGAAAATTACAGGCCTCTCTCATATTTTTAAGTGGGAGAACTTGCACAATTGGTGCCTGACTAAATACTTTTTTGTCCCACTGCAAAACATAAATGAAGATGCACAATTTATCTGCTGATGTTGAATCCAAGTATTAGCCTATATAATATGGAAAGCAATAAGCTCAAAACAAGTCAGCTCTGTATATAAAACATGAATATGTTTAAGATTGCACTATTCATCTGTTGTTTTTGAACACCAGTATTCATTTTAGTCAGTTTCCTACAGTTAGGGACAGCCAGCCATTCTGGGACAGATATATATATTAATTCTAACTGAAACACTGACTACATCTGAAATGGCAGCCTTTTCGCCATGTCGTGCACTACTTTTGACTAGCACCCTGTGGGAGCCTTATGGGCCCTGGTCAAAAGAAGTGCACTACATAGGGAATAGGTTGCCATTTGAGGGGCATGCACTGTCTGAATGTACCCTCAGTAACCGAGTGGAATGAAGGTTTCTGAAGAACAATAAATCCTAAATTGAAACTCATGAATCACATTGGTATTTCCACACAGTAAACTTGTGAACGCTTAGTCTAAAGCCCCTACTATAAAAAAAAAACATTTAGTGTTTTTCATTAGGTCAGACAAATCAATGTCCCAATACGGCACTGCTTATTCCCGCTCCACCAGATGCCCCCTATTCCAGAGGCATTGTTCAAATCTGGAAGGAGAAAACAAGCTAATGTGCTGCCAGCATAGTTAATGCGTTGGCCTAGTTTCTGATTTTACTGGAATAAGTGGTGTAGTTTGTAATGAGCTATTATTCCCTGTTAGTGTTCCATACCATTAGCATTCCCCTTCATGAGATGTTCATACAATAGAGTTACGGGGGGGGCTATTGTGTTGAGCAAGCCCAGCTTACATAGCTTCTCACATACGTAGCTTCTCACATAAAGTACAGTTCAGGGTTGGGGGTCAATTCCATTTCGATTCAATCAATTCAGGAGGTAAATTGAAAGTCCAATTAATTTTTGTTTACTTTATGGATTGACTGAATTGAAATGGAATTGACCCCAACACTGAACTGCATCATAAATAGAGAAGCTATTGACCGATGGCATTGGGAAATGATAGGCCTATGTGATTCCCTGCACTCCTGCACACATCCTGAACTAAGAAAGGCTGTGTGAAGTATCTGGACTGAACAAGTCTGTTACTATATACTAAATTAGGAGTATTCAACTCTTACCCTACGAGGTCCGGAGCCTGCTGGTTTTCTGTTGTTACCCTACGAGGTCCGGAGCCTGCTGGTTTTCTGTTCTACCTGGTTTTCTGTTCCGGAGCCTGCTGGTTTTCTGTTCTACCTGGTTTTCTGTTCCGGAGCCTGCTGGTTTTGTGTTCTACCTGGTTTTCTGTTCCGGAGCCTGCTGGTTTTCTGTTTTACCTGGTTTTCTGTTCCGGAGCCTGCTGGTTTTCTGTTCTACCTGGTTTTCTGTTCCGGAGCCTGCTGGTTTTCTGTTCTCCCTGGTTTTCTGTTCTGGAGCCTGCTGGTTTTCTGTTCTACCTGGTTTTCTGTTCCGGAGCCTGTTGGTTTTCTGTTCTACCTGGTTTTCTGTTCCGGAGCCTGCTGGTTTTCTGTTCTCCCTGGTTTTCTGTTCCGGAGCCTGCTGGTTTTCTGTTCTACCTGGTTTTCTGTTCCGGAGCCTGCTGGTTTTCGGTTCTACCTGGTTTTCTGTTCCGGAGCCTGCTGGTTTTCTGTTCTACCTGGTTTTCTGTTCCAGAGCCTGCTGGTTTTCTGTTCTACCTGGTTTTCTGTTCCGGAGCCTGCTGGTTTTCTGTTCTACCTGGTTTTCTGTTCCGGAGCCTGCTGGTTTTCTGTTCTACCTGGTTTTCTGTTCCGGAGCCTGCTGGTTTTCTGTTCTACCTGATCATTAATTGCACACACCTGGTGTCCCAGGTCTAAATCTGTCTCTGATTAGATGGGAACAATGAAAGAAATGCAGTGGAACTGGCTTTGAGTTGAGTTTGAGGGAACTAGATGCAGACTGACAGTTAGTTGCTTAGTAGCGTAGAAGGGATGACAGGACTGGGTGGTTCTCTGCAGCTGCATCCTCCATGATCAGCCCAGAACTCTGTATGGGCTGAGGGGCTATTTACCATCACACAGTCCCAGAAAATGAAAGATAGAAGAATGATTCATTGCAAGAGAAAATAAAAAATAAGCATGTTAGACTGTTGCATAAAGTAAAAACTATTCTTCCGGCACAACACTGTTTGTTTTCCTGCGAGGGTTAAAGGTTGCAGTTTGTCTGTCGATATGCTCCTTTTGTTACCATATATGTGTCTGGTCACGGCCTACTAGACCAGATGGAGACAACTGGATATTTTAGACAAAAATAAACACAGACAGAGAGAGAGAGAGAGAGAGAGAGAGAGAGAGAGAGAGAGAGAGAGAGAGAGAGAGAGAGAGAGAGAGAGAGAGAGAGAGATTTATCTCATGACTGATGAGACACTGTTAGAGTCTCTTACGTGTTTTATCTTATGTTTTAGAACAGTCCGGTTGTTTTTGACGACAGTCACCAACCTGGCTGGGGTCTGGAAAATCTGACTGCATAAATGACCATTGGCCCATGGAATTGATTTAATCAGCGTTATACCAATATAAAATACACTCGCTATCCCTCATCCCCAGTCCCAAACACTCCTCACATCATCCAACCTTCGCATCCAAGAGCAAAGAGGAAAAATCAAGGTCCCTTTGGTCAATTTACCAGGAGAGGAAATTAGATTTAGCAAGGGTCACTCAAACGTCAACGGCCGGTGCCTTGGACTATAATTCCTTAAGCATTAGGGCCACTTTTCATTTACTGAACACACAATATTTTTCTGGCTCAAGCTATCATAGCAGAGAGGGAGAGGGAGAGGGAGAGGGAGAGGGAGAGGGAGAGGGAGAGGGAGAGGGAGAGGGAGAGGGAGAGAGAGAGAGAGAGAGAGAGAGAGAGAGAGAGAGAGAGAGAGAGAGAGAGAGAGAGAGAGAGAGAGAGAGAGAGAGAGAGGGAGAGAGCCTTTAGACATAGATCAGATGATCACTACACCACAGCTGCATAATGAATGATGCCAATACGAACCTGCCTGTCTCCTTTGAACTCGACCCGCAGTCTGAGTGCTCTGGCACTCTCTGCTTTACAAGGCCAATGAAGTGAAATATGGGGTGTACAAAATCAGAATAATGCGCCCACCAAACTCTGGAGCATGTAAACCAATCGTCTCTCATGTTTCCCAAATATATTTTCAGCTTGTATGGGAATTAGGTAGCTATGCGGCTAACGTTCATATGTATTCTTGTCTAGCTGGGTTTATTAAAAAATCTGTTATTGGAATTAAGCTCGTTGGGTTTTCAATGAAACACCTGTTGGATTTCACCATTGAGTCCCAATTATGAGATGAACCTGGTCCATTTTTAGACCACGGTCATGGATACACAATTTCAGGAGATCTACTAACATGAGTTCAAACCATTACCAGTTCATTAAAAATAATAATGATTCTCAGAAAATAATCCAACATTACATCATTTTAGAAGCGTAAAAGCAAAATTGGGTTTATTCATTGTCCACTAGATGTGAAAAACGTGATTTTGATCATTCAGCATCTCTATCCAGCCCTTGTTTTGGTTTTCACCACGAGGAAACATACACCGAACACATATCTAAACACAACCAGACAGCAACAATAAAACCCTCATCTTCTTGTCTCTCGTTGTCTAACCTCTGTCTGTAGAACGGGGCCATAGAGCCACACACACACACACACACACACACACACACACACACACACACACACACACACACACACACACACACACACACACACACACACACACACACACACACACACACACACACACACACACACACACACACACACACACACACACACACACACACACACACACACACACACACACCTTCGCACCATAGACTGCAAACCCAAAGTGAGATGCTGTAGAAATGTGAAAGTATTTAATGCATTAGGTAAACCTTCCTCCCATTTGGAAAGGCAAGCTCATAAATCACACTTTCCCCCTGTCCTCGCGGTTCGCTGTAGAGGAGTTATTAGTCCGTGGTGGCCATCATGGTCATTAGTTCATGTCCCTGGCACGAGCAGCAGCAGTTTCACAACCGTTGAAACCAACTGTCCTGAGGCTGGGTCTGGTGTTGAGGCCCCCCAGGGGGTTAGGATCAGGTCCACTGCACTAACTGAATAATCATGTAGGGGGGGGGGAGAAAGAGGGGAAGAGAGAGAATGCGATAGAGAGCGAGAGAGTGAGAGTGTTTAGGACTCTTTAGGAGTGGTTCACAAAGTACGAGACATTGGCAACAGTGTGTCTGTTGGCCTGTTTGTTTTGCTGTCTAGTAGATGTCCAAATCCTTCTCCGGAGTCCCAAAGGTTCATCATTTAGCCCGGAGGAAACTCAGATACCCAGATATAATCTCCAGGGCTCTCTTGCAAAATACATTTGATTTCTTAGGAATTAAACTGCACTCTGTTCTTTCAGAGCCTGACAGTTAAGAGTGGTCAACGACAAGCCCATAGAAATATAATTGGTTCTACTAGATTGGATAAAGTCCCTCCGATCAAGGCAATTTGGCTGGTACTGGTACACTTATGGGTACACTCAATATGGCTAACATGGTGTTGTGATGCATCATTACTCTGGTCATTCTAAGTCTATGCACAGCCCCACGTCCCTGCTCTGCAGTGAAGGGGGGGCAGAGAGAGGGGGGGGGGGCAGAGAAACAGAAGGGAGAGAGACAGATAGAGGGAGAGAGACAGAAGGGAGAGAGACAGAAGGGAGAGAGACAGATAGAGGGAGAGAGACAGATAGAGGGAGAGAGACAGAAGGGAGAGAGACAGAAGGGAGAGAGACAGAAGGGAGAGAGACAGATAGAGGGGATGCAGAGAGACAGAAGGGAGAGAGACAGATAGAGGGAGAGAGACAGAAGGGAGAGAGACAGAAGGGAGAGAGACAGATAGAGGGAGAGAGACAGATAGAGGGAGAGAGACAGATAGAGGGAGAGAGACAGAAGGGAGAGAGACAGAAGGGAGAGAGACAGATAGAGGGAGAGAGACAGATAGAGGGAGAGAGACAGAAGGGAGAGAGACAGAAGGGAGAGAGACAGATAGAGGCAGAGAGACAGAAGGGAGAGAGACAGAAGGAGAAGGGAGAGAGACAGATAGAGGGGATGCAGAGAGACAGAAGGGAGAGAGACAGATCGAGGGGATGCAGAGAGACAGAAGGGAGAGAGACAGAAGGGAGAGAGACAGAAGGGAGAGAGACAGATAGAGGGGATGCAGAGGAAGCAGCCACTATACTGTGTTCAATTAAATTGTGACATATTTGATATTTACTAAACCCACATGAATTCCTCTGTCTTGCAGGTTCGCCTATGACACTTTATGGCCGGCAAATGGAAAGGCTGCTATGAGGGCTGATTTACAGTAACTGAACTGGAGAATGATGAGCGAGAAAAGAAGAGAAAATCCCATGTTGACATTGTCACCTACTCTCGTTCTCCCTGCATCCACTTCCTGCTTGGCTTCAAATTGATCCCTTCCTCATCCCCAACGGCCATTAAGCACCTTGTAAATGACACCTTTCCAAACGAACGTATCTACCCAGAGCCCTGACATAAGAACGTAAACAAAATGTATTATTAACGCTCAATTACTGTCTCTGAGCCTCCAGTGGCTTGGGCTGTAAGTGATCTCCTGTAGACAGCAGTAAATGAGCTGTAGAGCGAATGATCCCCCCTGAGTTATGGTCCTTATAAAGTGGTAGTGGCGTTCCGCGTGACAGACTTTCCTATAGAGGCCTAGAAACCTATCTATACCGAAGACCATCAAGGTTATATAACAGAGAAGCGGAGAGAACACCGATTGGACAAATGATTCTTAAAGAACACGAGTCATCTCTAATTCAGGAGCCAAACTTTGCTTGGGTCTCCTTCTCCTCGGCCAAGTCCCAGAACCAGAGTAGGAGTCAGCAGACGTTTACTGAACGCTAGACATGTCAATATAAACAACCCGGGAGCACAAAGCCTTTATCAACTTCTCGCCGAGAACTCAAAGATAACCACATTTTCTGGACCGTTGTTTGGAATTTTTTGCTTCGGTTTTTTATTGCGCCGCAAAGACGAGGAGGATATGTGTTTATGTGTGACGCAATGAAGAGTCACTGAGTTGAAGGGCTGGATTCAATCAATAGTGCCGAGGATCAGCGTTGTAGCATGAGTGAAATGTAAAGGCAATGTTTCCACGTTCGCGGAGACTGCAATCCCAGTAAGCACTGCATATGTCTGCTCAACCCCGCTACCACGCTGATCTTCAGCGCCCGAATACATGGAGTGTTACTTCCTGCCGTTTGACTTTGTCACATATTTGGAAGAGTGTGTGTGAGTAAGTGTGTGTGTGTGTCCTCAGATGCACTGCGGCAGATAAGGAGCTGAGAGTTGACCCTGCCCTATTGCTGAGTGATGCAGGGAAGTCACCAGGGTTTACACAATGGTTTAGACACACACACACACACACACACACACACACACACACGCACGCAAACACACACACGTACACGCACGCACGCACACACACACACACGCGCACACGCACACACACACACACACACACACACACACACACACACACACACACACACACACACACACACACACACACACACACACACACACACACACACACACACACACACACACACACACACACACACACACACACACACCAAGCTGACACATATAAAGTGCTCACTTTCCCTCCAGCTTGTATCAGTAAGCCTTTCTTTCCTGGAATACATTTGACCATGTGTTGACTCAGTAGACCACACCACTGGCTTGGTAGAGAAGAGATGTCAACCCCTATCCATTGCAGGCTCTGTCTTGTTTCAGGGGCTCTACTACTGCACGACACTACTCTCTCTATTCCAGCACCTGGATAAATGTTTTAAGGGATGTGAGCATCACACCTGGGTTCAAATACTATTTGAAATTATTTCAAATACTTGTATCTGTTCTTGATTGAGCTTTCCTGTTACAATGGAGCCAAAAGAAAAGTCCCAAATACTGCTAACCCCTCCCACCTAGCACTCCAGACACCGGCTAAAGCAAACGATCATAGTATGAAACATTTCAAAAAGTATTTGAACCCAGGTCTGGTGAGCATACCACCACTATATGCATTGTAATCCAGGCTTAGATGAAGTATATGTCATTCTGACATTGAGGTACACAGCTCATTTACTCATCCTCTCTTCTGGTTTTATACTGGTCTACTCTAATTGGTTACAGAGTTTAAGTGTTGCCATAACAACCTAAGAAAGGAAAGATCCTTGAATATCCTCAGGCGGGCTGCACTCAAGGAAAACGTTCAACCGTATTCACAGACCCACCACCACCAACAATAAAGGGACTTTGGCTACTAACTCCAATCTGTCTGGATAAAATAATAAACCCATTGGAAGGTTGAGTGAGTAAGTTCTTGGAAATGGAAAGGAGACACCTGACAGCGGACCATTCCCACAATGACTGAGAGAGACACCCGCTCGCTCACAGCAGTTACAACAGATGTTTAGCCTAGCCCTTCCTCAATGAGGACCATGCCAGTTTCTAGATGCACACACATGAACAAAGCACACCTGTATGCACACACACACACACACACACACACACACATTCTCTCTCACTCCCTTCCAGCCCAAGGTCATCTGGTTTCCACTGAAGCATGGAGGATGAGATTTCATGGAGGAGTCATCAAATCCACCCAGGTTATAAATGGATCATTGGTAACGTTATACAGTGTTGGGAAGGGAATGGGAGGCCTGGATTGGGAAGATTAGATGAAGATCAGATCTGAATTGCAAATGCAGCTTCATTGGAGAGCCATCCAAAAGCCTTGTGCAATCCTTAAAGCCTTTATCATTTCAGAATAGGAATATGTCTTTCCTTGATTGGTATCTAGGACAGAAAGAAGACAGAGATATGTTTCAGTAGCAGAGGTTCCTTCTGTCCTGTGTAATAACCATGACAATCGATCTTCAGTTTAGAGGTTCCATTATGGTCCTCAGGAAGGAACACAACCCCAAACTAATATTTTCTGGTAGATCTATTTCACCATCCACCCACCAAGGTCAACTACATCTGTTGAAGGAGCGTATGTTCATAACATTAAAAATGTCTGCTTTCATTAAATATAACAGTTTGATTAATTGGGTTGGCTTTCCTCCTTTCAGCAAGAAAACAGTAACTCTGTCTGGACTATATTCAATGCTCATTGCCAGCGTCCCAAATGGCACCCTATTCCCTATATAGTGCACTACTTTTGACCAGGGTCGTATATATATAGGGAATAGGATGCTGTTTGGGATGGACAAGTCTTTTTGGACTATAGTCAATACAAATCAAGTACAGTTATATGGAAAGAGTTGAAAGGAGCAGAATTTAAGTTATCGAATGAAATGAATGATGGGGTTGCTGACTGAAAGGAACAAGTATTGGGTCGTTCTACAAAAAGAGTGCCTTTAAGTAGAAATTGTGGACCGATATTGAATTGTAAAAGCCTGCTATATTAAATGAAGTGCCCTTTAATTTTGACTACTTGGAGAATTCAAGAAATGTGATTTGTAATATGAATAAAGGGTTGCTAAAGTGCCACAATACTATGATGATTTTAACCCACTTAATCCCCAAATTGCTCTGCCACCCCTGTGTCACTTCTTGGAAGATTTTAACCCACTTAATCCCCAAATTCCTCTGCCACCCCTGTGTCACTTCTTGGAAGATTTTAACCCACTTAATCCCAAAATGTCTCAAATTTCACCATCATTATAAAGCCCTAGTTATTTTGTTGCTTTGACAAAGAATGTGTTTAATGTGATTAGTGATTCATTTACATTTGTGCCTCATTTTAAGGTCAACCGTGTCACGTGAAATGAACTCTCTGTTGAATATGGTGAAACTTTTTTTTTTAATTCCAAAGAAACATGAATCATCTAATAGTCAAATCATATAATGGAAGCAG
>NC_060190.1:6278714-6326214 GCF_021184085.1 Oncorhynchus gorbuscha
CTGTTGGATTTATTTACATTGTAGTCTCAGCCTAATTTCATTAGACAAGGAACCTTGGAAAATACATTACTGATGTCTTGACCTCAAATCAGTCAAATCAAATTGTATCAGTCACATGCTTTGTAAACAACAGGTGTAGACTAACAGTGAAAAGCTTACTTACTTGTCCTTTTTAAACAATGCAGAGTTGAAGATTTAAAAAAAAGTAGATATACAGTATACAGAATCTACAGTACACTACCGCTCAAAAGCTTGGGGTCACATAGAAATGTCCTTGTTTTTGAAAGAAAAGCACATTTTTTGTCCATTAAAATAAAATAAAATAGATCAGAAATACAGTGTAGACATTGTTAATGTTGTAAATGACTATTGTAGCTGAAAACGGCAGATTCTTTATGGAATATCTACATAGACGTACAGAGGCCCATTATCAGCAACCATCACTCCTGTGTTCCAATGGCACATTGTGTTAGCTAATCCAAGTTTATCATTTTAAATTGATCATTAGAAAACCCTTTTGCAATTATGTTAGCACAGCTGAAAACTGTTGTTCTGGTTAAAGAAGCAATAAAACTGGCCTTCTTTAGACTAGTTGAGTATCTGGAGCATCAGCATTTGTGGGTTTGATTACAGGCTCAAAATGGCCAGAAACAAAGACTTTCTTCTGAAACTCGTCAGTCTATTCTTGTTCTGAGAAATGAAGGCAATTCCATGCGAGAAATTTCCAAGAAACTGAAGATCTCGTTCAACGCTGTGTACTACTCCCTTCACAGAACAGCGCACTACCGCTAAACAGAATAGAAAGAGGAGTGGGAGGCCCCGGTGCACAGCTGAGGAAGAGGACAAGTACATTAGAGTGTCTAGTTTGAGAAACAGACCCCTCACAAGTCCTCAACTGGCAGCTTCATTAAATAGTACCCGCAAAACAGTCTCAACGTCAACAGGGAAGAGGCGACTCCAGGATGCAATGACTTTTCTAAGTGACCCTAAACTTTTGAACGGTAGTGTATACAGTACCAGTCAAAAGTTTGGACACACCTACTCATTCAAGGGTTTTTCTTTATTTGTACTATTTTCTACATGCAGAATAATAGTGAAGAGATCAAACTATGAAATAACACATATGGAATCATGTAGTAACAAAAAAAGTGTTCAACGACACAAAATATATTTTATATTTGAGATTCTAGAAGTAGCCAACCTTTGCCTTGATGACAGCTTTGCACACTATTGGCATTCTCTCAACCAGCTTCACCTGAAATGCTTTTCCAACCATCTTGAAGAAGTTCCCACATATGCTGAATACTTGTTGGCTGCTTTTCCTTCACTCTTTGGTCCAACTAATCCCAAATCCTCTCAATTGGGTTGAGGTTGGGTGATTGTGGAGGCCAGGTCATCTGATGTATCATTAGGATTTTGCTTGTGCTTAGCTATATTCCATTTATTTTATCCTAAACAATTACCTGGTCCTTGCCTGATGACAAGCATACCCATAACATTGTGCAGCCACCACCATGCTTGAAAATATGGTACTCAGTGATGAGATGTGTTGGATTTGCCCCAAATATAACACTTTGTATTCAGGACAGAAAGTTAATTTATTTGTAACAATTTTTGCAGTTTTACTTTAGTGCCTTATTGCAAACAGGATGGCATATTTTGGAATATTTTTTATTCTGTACAAGCTTCCTTCTTTTCACTCTGTCATTTAGGTTAGTATTCTGGAGTAACTACAATGTTGTTGATCCATCCTCAGTTTTCTCCTATCACAGCCACTAAATTCTGTAACTATTTCAGTCACCAATGGTCTCATGGTGAAATCCCTGAGTGGTTTCCTTCCTCGCTGGCAACGGAGTTAGGAAGGACGCCTGTAACTTTGTAATGACTGGGTGCATTGATACACCATCCAAAGTGTAATGAATAACGTCACCATGCTCAGAGATATTCAATGTCTGCATTTTTATTTTTACCCATCTACCAATAGGTGCCCTTTGCGTGACATTGGAAAACCTCCCTGGACTTTGTCGTTCAATCTGTGTTTGGTAATTCTCTGCTCGAATGAAGGACCTTAAAGGTAATTGTATGTGTGGTGGACAGAGATGAGGTAGTCATACAAAAATCATGTTAAACACTGTTATTGCACAAATTATTACACCATGCAACTTATGTGAGTTAAGACACGTTTTACTCCTGAACTTATTCAGGTTTGCCATCACAAAGGGTTTTAATACATTTCAGCTTTCAATTTTTAATGAATTTGTAAAAATGTCAAAAAACATAATTACACTTTGATATTATGGGGTATTGTGTGTAAGACATTTTAAATTCAGGCTGTAACACAAGAAAGTGTGGTTCTGTAGCTCAGTTGGTAGAGCATGGCGCTTGTAACGCCAGGGTAGTGGGTTCGATTCCCGGGACTACCCATACGTAGAATGTATGTACACATGACTGTAAGTTGCTTTGGATAAAAGCATCTGCTAAATGGCATATTAAAGTGTGGAAAAAGTCAAGGGATGCGAATATTTTCTGAAGGCACTGTAGGTTGAAAACGTCAGTGAAGATACTTGCCAGCTGGTCAGCGCATGCTCTGAGTACACGTCCTGGTATTCTGTCTGGCTCTGCAGTCTTCAAACCACTAATTACAGAAGAATTCAAGACAAATATAAAACCTCGTCTTATATTTATTTACTTCAGAAAACAGTTCTACATTTAAAAACAGAATTCATTAAAAAATCTAATACAAATTCCTGTACAATAGGGACATTTCAGACCATAATTCAAAAGTGAACATGCTTCCTTCCCTGCTATTCTGCAATGCAACCTATAATGCCACACTGCTTTGGAACAGTTGAAACAAGGGGGATGTATTTAATGCTCGAACAGGCTTTGCCTTACTTCTTCAGTGACATCACTGACTACAGTCTATGGAAACCCATTCCATCCAATGTCAGACTACTATGAATTTAGGTTTCTATGAAAGCAATGTGCAATAAACATCCCAATAAAGACATGGAATGTAACCATTGCTAGACTACTAAGTGGTATGAATGTGTCATGGTGAATGAATGTTAGTTTGTTTGACTCCTTGTCTAAGTTAACCCAGCAAGAGTAGTTACTGAAAGTAGACTTCTTCAACTGGCCCAAGTAGGCCCTCTAGAGTTGTTATGAGGCTGGTACAGATATGTCTGTGCTACACTAACCTTATCCCCAGGCTAACTGTCTGTGCTACACTAACCTTATCCCCAGGCTAACAGCTAGAGAGAGACACAGCTGGTGGACAAGACTAGTGCTACAGTATATCCACTTTGTGCAGTTATCATTCAAACCAAGTCATTCCTTTAACGCTGAATAAATAAACTAACGCGCACCCCCCCCCACACACACACACACACACACACACACACACACACACACCTTATTAGGTGTTTTTACCACAGTGTAGACTGAGTTCAACAGTCCTTTGAGGAAAACAAACAGATGAACAACAGATAAGACGATCCAACTAAGTGGTAATAAGGGAAATGCAGTGACTGTAGCCATAGTAGTGAACCATTTAAACCACCAGTGGTGCCAGAAGGACCGGGGTGGTGGTGGTGGCTGAGGGTTCGATGCCCGGGACCAGGGGCCGTTCTGGGTCAGGGGGAGGACAGGCCTTGTTGAAGCGGAGGTCCAGGATGTGTTTCTGCAGGTGTCTGATCCAGTCCTCCTGTACTGACTGAGATCCATGGAACACTGCCTCACAGAACCTGAGGGATGGAATAGAACAGAAAGCAAGAGAGAGAAGGTTGGTTAATATTAATATACAAACAGTCCAGCGCTTAAACCACTTTCTGTGAAACATTGTGGAACCTGTAGTGCAGAGACCCTCGTACGATGCCAATAATAAATCATACAAGTGTGTGACCTCAGGCAATCTGAGTTCAGCGTACATCAAACTATCAGCATTTTGGCAATCAGCTCACCTGCACTTGAGGGTGTACTCTTTGCCCACTTGTTTGACCAGAGGAGTGGAGGGAGGCCTGGGAACCAGGGAAGGGATGTTTCCTGACCGGGGGGGATGTTGAGAGCCGCCGTCCCCCTCTGCTCCCTCCGTATGGGCGGTGTGTTTAGGGACCCGCCGCTCAAAACCTGGCAGACGGGTTGGAAAGGGGTTTCAAATCAGAGTCTACCATAGCTTAACGTTGGTTTTATCAGAGGGAAAACGGGTAGAAAGTTCTGTAGGGGGTGTGTGTGTGTGTGTGTGTGTATGTGCACATGCACGTTTGAGTCGGTTTCCATCTCTCACCTCTAGGAGAGCGTATGTGGTTGAAGTCTCCTCTAGCCCCCTGGGACTGCGTATGAGTGACGGTATGATGGTGATATGACGAGTGTCCCGTCTCCCCCTGTGACCTTTGACCTTGAGCTGCCCTGGACGAACCCCCAGCGACCCTGGCCACCTCTCGGCCCGCCCTGCGGCCCAGCCCCACAGCCCTCTGGGCTCCCGAGGGGAAGGAGCTTGAGTCTGTGGAGGGAAAGTGGGACGGGGCGTTCCTCTGGAAGGGGAAAAGAAATCAAGTGTTGGTGAAATAGTTTTCCCTCTAAGTTGGATTGGTAGTAGAAATAGCATACAGCACACACAGAGGCTGATGTTAGCAACTACAGACCACTGTTATTCTATTGGTGTCAACCTGCCACTTTGCTCTCAATTTAAATCAATATCTGTCCACTCATCTCGTCTCCCCAAGCCTCAGCTACTGTTTAGAAAAGCAAGGACGAAACCCAGCCGCTCTCCGAGACTGAGAGTTGAAGCACTCCTGTCACAGAACTAAGCAGCTGGAAAGTGCCTAAACGTCACGCACTTGAGGGGATGTGATTGTCACTTGCTTTTAATCCAAGATTCGGTGATCAGCGCCACTGCCACAGAGCAATTAGATCCAAACTTAATGGGCGCTATACTTAACCAATAACACCAGAGAGGGTGTGGTATAAGGCCAATATACCACAGCTAAGGGCTGTCCTTATGCACGATGCAACGTGGAGTGCCTGGACAAAGCCCTTAGCCGTGGTATATTGGCCATATACCACAAACCTCCGAGGTGCCTTATTGCTATTATAACTTGGTTACAAACGTAATTAGAGCAGTAAAATAAATGTTTTGTCATACCTGTGGTATATGGTCTGATATACCATGACTATTAGCCAATCAGCATTCAGGGCTCGAACCACCCAGTTTGTAATAGATGATGTAACACTCACCTTAAACCTGATGTTGCGGTCACCGTCGCGGTACTGGCGGTGGATCTCCGCGGCCTTGTGGGGCTGCCTCTGGATCCAGGCGCTGAGCAACTCGATGGGGGAGGCCTTCACA
This sequence comes from Oncorhynchus gorbuscha, assembly GCF_021184085.1. Classification (NCBI taxonomy): domain Eukaryota; kingdom Metazoa; phylum Chordata; class Actinopteri; order Salmoniformes; family Salmonidae; genus Oncorhynchus; species Oncorhynchus gorbuscha. Next base: position 6,284,062 of record NC_060190.1, read on the forward strand.
CCCTCTGCCCTCCACTCCTTAACCCCCAGCTGGCGGAGGTGTGCCCGGGCGTGGCTCGCCAGCGCCGTGCGGTTCTCAAAGTCAAAGCCGCACAGCTCACAGCACGCATCCCCGGCTGGAACGAGAGAAGAGGACAGGGGGGTTAAAAACAGACATTTGACAGTTGAAGCGTTTCGTGTGATAAACGTTTCTATTTCAGCACTAATTATTAGGCAGGTTACAGAGTTGATTTTTATTATATATATTTTTTTACTAATAATGGAATCAGTCACCTTTGGAAAGAGCTCCTGCTAAATACAATTGCCATCACAGCTGCAATGGAAAACAGTTGCCTGCAACAAATAGCCTGGCTGAGATCTGCTGGTCAGGCGTGAGCACTGTTAGTTTACCAGACTGAGAGGATCCATTCTTATCAGGGGAAGGCTTGTCGTTGAGGGAGTAGTCCAGTGGAGGAGTGAAAGTCCTCTTAGAGCCCTGGGGAGCCCACGAAGGCTCCGAGAACCTCCTGTGATTGGCCCAGGCCGGGTCGGCGCTGGAGTGAGAGGACGATGGCTCCCTCTTGACCTACAACACAATACATCTTTATTGATCCAGTTCAACAGGTTTTTTGCCATCACAGCCCCCAGTCAGAGGAAGGACTGTCAAAGACTTCAGCCACCCAAGTCAGAGGAAGGACTGTCAAAGACTTCAGCCACCCAAGTCAGAGGAAGGACTGTCAAAGACTTCAGCCACCCAAGTCAGAGGAAGGACTGTCAAAGACTTCAGCCACCCAAGTCAGAGGAAGGACTGTCAAAGACTTCAGCCACCCAAGTCAGAGGAAGGACTGTCAAAGACTTCAGCCACCCAAGTCAGAGGAAGGACTGTCAAAGACTTCAGCCACCCAAGTCAGAGGAAGGACTGTCAAAGACTTCAGCCACCCAAGTCAGAGGAAGGACTGTCAAAGACTTCAGCCACCCAAGTCAGAGGAAGGCCCTAAAAAAAAACTGTCAAAGACTTTAGCCACCCAAGTCAGAGGCTGTTCTCTCTGCAAGTGGTACCGGAGCACCAAGTCTGGGACCAAAAGGCTCCTTAACAGCTTCTACCCCGAAGCCATAAAACCGCTGAACAGTTAATCAAATGGCTACCCAGACTATTTACATTGACCCCCTTATGTTATTAATAATCACTCTCTTGTACAGGCTTGAAGTACACTCACTGGACTCTAACCACACACTCACTACACTGACACACCAACACACACGCATATTGACACCACACACACGGAAATACACACCCATGCTTACTGACCCCACACACACACACATGCATACTGACACCACACACACGGAAATACACACCCATGCATACTGACGCCACACACATGCATATTGATGCCACACACACGGACATACAGACCCATGTATATTGACGCCACACACGGACATACAGACCCATGTATATTGACGCCACACACACACGGACATACAGACCCATGTATATTGACGCCACACACGGACATACAGACCCATGTATATTGACCCCACACACACACATGCATACTGACACCACACACACACGGACATACACACCCATGTATATTGACCCCACACACACACATGCATACTGACACCACACACACACGGACATACACACCCATGTATATTGACCCCACACACACACATGCATACTGACACCACACACACACGGACATACACACCCATGCATACTGACACCACACACACACGGACATACACACCCATGTATATTGACGCCACACACACGGACATACACACCCATGTATATTGACGCCACACACACGGACATACACACCCATGTATATTGACGCCACACACACGGACATACACACCCATGTATATTGACGCCACACACACGGACATACACACCCATGTATATTGACGCCACACACACGGACATACACACCCATGTATATTGACGCCACACACACGGACATACACACCCATGTATATTGACGCCACACACATACGGACATGTATATTGACGCCACACACACGGACATACACACCCATGTATATTGACGCCACACACACGGACATACACACCCATGTATATTGACGCCACACACACGGACATACACACCCATGTATATTGACGCCACACACACGGACATACACACCCATGTATATTGACGCCACACACACGGACATACACACCCATGTATATTGACGCCACACACACGGACATACACACCCATGTATATTGACGCCACACACACGGACATACACACCCATGTATATTGACGCCACACACACGGACATACACACCCATGTATATTGACGCCACACACACGGACATACACACCCATGTATATTGACGCCACACACACGGACATACACACCCATGTATATTGACGCCACACACACGGACATACACACCCATGTATATTGACGCCACACACACGGACATACACACCCATGTATATTGACACCACACACACGGACATACACACCCATGTATATTGACGCCACACATACGGACATACAGACCCATGTATATTGACGCCACACACACACGGACATACAGACCCATGTATATTGACGCCACACACACACGGACATACAGACCCATGTATATTGACGCCACACACACACGGACATACAGACCCATGTATATTGACGCCACACACGGACATACAGACCCATGTATATTGACCCCACACACACACATGCATACTGACACCACACACACACGGACATACACACCCATGTATATTGACCCCACACACACACATGCATACTGACACCACACACACACGGACATACACACCCATGTATATTGACCCCACACACACACATGCATACTGACACCACACACACACGGACATACACACCCATGTATATTGACGCCATGTATATTGACCCACACACACGGACATACACACCCATGCATACTGACACCACACACACGGACATACACACATGTATATTGACGCCACACACACGGACATACACACCCATGTATATTGACGCCACACACACGGACATACACACCCATGTATATTGACGCCACACACACGGACATGTATATTGACGCCACACACACGGACATACACACCCATGTATATTGACGCCACACACACGGACATACACACCCATGTATATTGACGCCACACACACGGACATACACACCCACACACGGACATACACACCCATGTATATTGACGCCACACACACGGACATACACACCCATGTATATTGACGCCACACACGGACATACACACCCATGTATATTGACGCCACACACACGGACATACACACCCATGTATATTGACGCCACACACACGGACATAACACCCATGTATATTGACGCCACACACACGGACATACACACCCATGTATATTGACGCCACACACACGGACATACACACCCATGTATATTGACGCCACACACACGGACATACACACCCATGTATATTGACGCCACACACACGGACATACACACCCATGTATATTGACGCCACACACACGGACATACACACCCATGTATATTGACGCCACACACACGGACATACACACCCATGTATATTGACGCCACACACACGGACATACACACCCATGTATATTGACGCCACACACACGGACATACACACCCATGTATATTGACGCCACACACACGGACATACACACCCATGTATATTGACGCCACACACACGGACATACACACCCATGTATATTGACGCCACACACACGGACATACACACATACACACCACGGACATACACACCCATGTATATTGACGCCACACACACGGACATACACACCCATGTATATTGACGCCACACACACGGACATACACACCCATGTATATTGACGCCACACACACGGACATACACACCCATGTATATTGACGCCACACACACGGACATACACACCCATGTATATTGACGGACATACACACCCATGTATATTGACGCCACACACACGGACATACACACCCATGTATATTGACGCCACACACACGGACATACACACCCATGTATATTGACGCCACACACACGGACATACACACCCATGTATATACACACCCATGTATATTGACGCCACACACACGGACATACACACCCATGTATATTGACGCCACACACACGGACATACACACCCATGTATATTGACGCCACACACACGGACATACAGACCCATGTATATTGACGCCACACACGGACATACACACCCATGTATATTGACGCCACACACACGGACATACAGACCCATGTATATTGACGCCACACCCACGGACATACAGACCCATGTATATTGACGCCACACATACGGACATACACATGTGCATATTCATGTCACACATACGGACATACAGACCCATGTATATTGACGCCACACCCACGGACATACAGACCCATGTATATTGACGCCACACATACGGACATACACATGTGCATATTCATGTCACACATACGGACATACAGACCCATGTATATTGACGCCACACACAGGGACATACAGACCCATGTATATTGACACCACACATACGGACATACACATGTTCATATTCATGTCACACACACGGACATACACATGTGCATATTCATGTCACACACACGGACATACACATGTGCATATTCATGTCACACACACGGACATACACATGTGCATATTCATGTCACACACACGGACATACACATGTGCATATTCATGTCACACACACGGACATACACATGTGCATATTCATGTCACACACACGGACATACACATGTGCATATTCATGTCACACATACGGACATACACATGTGCATATTCATGTCACACACACGGACATACACATGTGCATATTCATGTCACACATACGGACATACACATGTGCATATTCATGTCACACACACCTACACACACAAGCTGCTGTTACTCTGTTCATTATCTATGCACTCAACTAACCTTCACCCCCGCACATTGACTCCGCACATTGACCCCTTGTATTTAGCCTCGTTGTTATTTTTTGTGTCGTTTTTGTGTCGTTGCTGACGTTAAACAAAAATTCAAAGGGCAGTAAAGGCACATTTCCGCATATGACCAAATTCAATGTTTTTGTTTACTGTTTCATACATATTTGTGCTTTTACGAAGAAAAATACACATAGCTATGAGGATTCTACATTTAAATTCGTAGCTACATCCATTGTAGCAAGAAGATGACCATGGTGGTCAGGTGAAAAACTAAAACAGTTGACTCATGGCTCGATGATTGGGAGTTCTCCAACATACAGATGGGCAGATGAGAGAGGTGTGTGTGTGTATATATACTGTATGTATATATATACAGCTGAAGTTGAAAGTTTACATACACTTAGGCTGGAGTCATTAAAACCACTCCACAAATTTCTTGTTAAAAAACTATAGTTTTGGCAAGTCGCTTAGAAAATCTACTTTGTGCATGACACAAGTCATTTTTCCAACAATTGTTTACAGACAGAATATTTCACTTATAATTCACTGTATCACAATTCCAGTGGTTCAGAAGTTTACATACACAAAGTTGACTGTGCCTTTAAAAAGCTTGGAAAATTGCAGAAAATTATGTCATGGCTTTAGAAGCTTCTGATAGGCTAATTGACATCATTTGAGTCAATTGGAGGTGTACCTGTGGATGTATTTCAAGGCCTACCTTCAAACTCAGTGCCTCTTTGCTTGACATTATGGGAAAATCCAAAGAAATCAGCCAAGACCTCAGAAAAAAAATTGTAGACCACCACAAGCCTGGTTCATCCTTGGGAGCAATTTCCAAATGCATGAAGGTACCACGTTCATCTGTACTAACAATAGTACGCAAGTATAAACACCATGGGACCACGCAGCCGTCATGCCGCTCAGGAAGGAGACGCGTTCTTCCTCCTAGAGATGAACGTACTTTGGTGCGAAAAGTGCAAATCAATCTCAGAACTCCAGCAAAGGACCTTGTGAAGATGCTGGAGGAAACAGGTACAAAAATATCTATATATCCACAGAAAAACGAGTCCTATATCGACATAACCTGAAAGGCCAATCAGCAAGGAAGAAGCCACTGCTCAAAAATCACCATAAAAAAGCCAGACTACGGTTCTCAACTGCACATGGGGACAAAGATCGTACTTTTTAGAGAAATGTACTCTGGTCTGATGAAACAAAAATAGAACTGTTTGGCCATAATGACCATCGTTATGTTTGGAGGAAAAAGGGGGAGGTTTGCAAGCCGAAGAACACCATCCCAACCATGAAGCACGGGGGTGGCAGCATCATGTTGTGGGGGTGCTTTACTGCAGGAGGGACTAGAGCATCTCACAAAATAGATGGCATCATGAGGATGGAAAATTACGTGGATATATTCAAGCAACATCTCAAGACATCAGTCAGGAAGTTAAAGCTTGGTCGCAAATGGGCCTTCCAAATGGACAATGACCCCAAGCATACGTCCAAAGTTGTGGCAAAATGGCTTAAGAACTAAGTCAAGGTATTGGAGTGGACATCACAATGCCCTGACCTCAATTCCATAGAAAATATGGGCAAAACTGAAAAAGAGTGTGCGAGCAAGGAGGCCTACAAACCTGACTCAGTTACACCAGCTCTGTCAGGAGGAATGGGCCAAAATTCACCCAACTTATTGTGGGAAGCTTGTGGAAGGCTACCCAAACGTTTGACTCAAGTTAAACAATTTAAAGGCAATGCTAGCCAATACTAATTGAGTGTATGTAAACTTCTGACCCACTGGGAATGTGATTAAATAAATAAAAGCTGAAATAAATCACTCTCTACTATTATTCTGACATTTCAAATTAAAATAAAATGGTGATCCTAACTGACCTAAGACAGGGAATTTTTACTAGGATTAAATGGAATTGTGAAAAACTGAGGAGTTTAAATGTATTTGGCTAAGGTGTATGTAAACTTCCAACTTCAACTGTATGCATGTATACTCTCACACACACAAAAGTTTGGGGTCACTTAGAAATGTCCTTGTTTTTTAAAGAAATTCAAAAAAATTTGTCCATTAAAAGAACTTCAAATTAATCAGAAACACAGTGTAGACATTGTTAATATTGTAAATGACTATTGTAGCTGGAAACGGCAGATTTTTTATGGAATATCTACATAAGCGTACAGAGGCCCATTATCAGCAACCATCACTCCTGTGTTCCAATGGCACGTTGTGTTAGCTAATCCAAGTTTATCATTTGAAAAAGCTAATTGATCATTAGAAAACCCTTTTGCAATTATGTTTGCACAGCTGAAAACTGCTGGTCTGATTAAAGAAGCAATTCAAACTGGCCTTCTTTAGACTAGTTGAGTATCTGGAGCATCAGCATTTGTGGGTTCGATTACAGGCTCAAAATGGCCAGAAACAATGGAATTTCTTCTGAAACTCATCAGTCTATTCTTGTTCTGAGAAATGAAGGCAATTCCATGTGAGACACTGCGAAGAAACTGAAGATCTCGTACAATGCTGTGTACTACTCCCTTCACAGAACAGCGCAAACGGGCTCTAACCAGAATAGAAAGAGGAGTGGGAGGCCCCGGTGCACAACTGAGCAAGATGACAAGTACATTAGAGTGTCTAGTTTGAGAAACAGACGCCTCACAAGTCCTCAACTGGCCGCTTCATTAAATATTACCAGTCTCAACGTCAACAGTGAAGAGGCAACTCCGGGATGCTGGCCTTCTAGGCAGAGTTGCAAATAAAAAGCCATCTCTCTGTCCAGTGTCTGTGTTCTTTTGTCCATCTTAATCTTTTATTTTTATTGGCCAGTCTGAAATATGGCTTTTTCTTTGCAACTCTGCCTAGAAGGCCAGCATCCCGGAGTCGCCTCTTCACTGTTGACATTGAGACTGATGTTTTGCGGGTATTAACTGTCCAGTCATATTTGCTTACGATGCACATAATTGTATTATCAGAGCGTGCCAGTGGACTTCTGGTAAGTATGCTTTAGTGAGAAAGTGTTGAGATCAGGTAAAACTATGTTTACCTACCCTCAAAATGAATATTTATGAGGAAATTCCCCCCACCCAAAACTTCTCACCTCAAAGCATTTTTATTTTATTTGAAGAGGTTGGGCTGAAATTGGGGTTGAGAGTTACCCTTTAAGCAGAAGTTATGATTCGCCCCTTAGTGCCTTGCTCGAGGGCACAACTGCAGCCGGTAGGTAGCACATGACGAGATATTGACCTGCCCTCCATTGCCAACTGGACTGCACACATACACGCACTCACCTGGGTGGCAGTGGCACTTCCCTCCTTCAGCAGGATGTCTCTCAACAGGTCGATGGGCGACTCGTTGACAGACCACATGACTCCCAGCTGGCGCAGGTGGGAGCGGGCGTGGCAGGACAGGGCCTTGCGGCTGTCAAAGAACTGGCCACAGAATTCACAGGTGATCATGAGCTCCTGGTCTGAACCTGGGGAAGGGAAAGGGAGGGAGGGATTTGTCCCTTGACATGTCTCTGCATTTAGCTATGCTGCTTTGACTGAATGGATGGTCAATGGTCTGAGTGCAGTTTTACATCAAACAAATTAGAAACCACAGAATGTATACCACTTGGTCAAAAAGATAGGACCCTCATCTTACCGGAGTTGAAGGACTGGCCATTTTTGGCCCACTTCTGAGAACCCTGAGATCCATTACTGCTGCTGTACCCCCCAAGCGGACTGGAGAACCCCACACCCAGCTCCATCTCCAGGGGCTCCGGCTTGGGATAGACCAGGGTGGAGCCCTTCTTGGCCTTGGACCTGGGATTGTGGCTGGAGGCCAAGGGGCTGAGGTGGGCGTTAGCTGGGGATCTAGAAGGGGTCTTGGTGGTGGTGTTACCGGGTCGTACCGATGCAGCGGCCGCAAGCACACCGCTGCTGACCAGCTGCTGGACCGTGTCGATGGCCGACGCCTTGCCCAGGAGGTCGGTGACACCGAGTTGGCGCAGGTGAGAGCGGGAGTGGCTTGCTAGGCCTTTGCGGTTCTCAAACTCCTCACCGCACAAGACACAGGTGAACTCACCTGTATTTCAAATAATTTGTTTTTGATGAACCAACATGAGGTTTTATCATTTACCTTTTCTTGTTCTGTTCTTTGAATTGTGACTTCCTTTTAAAATGACTTAAACTAAAATGACTAAATTTGACTTAAAATATGACTTAAACTAAATGGATGTACCAATCACAGATTGCCCCTTTAAAAATCATTTGAAACTCACCCGTGCTGAGCCTATGATCCTGTGGAGCAGTTCCTTCTGACGCGGAGGGCTTGGGCCGTTTGTTGGAGGGAGGCTGGTGAAGGGAGGAGGAGGGGGATCCTTTATGTATAGCAGGCGATGTGGACGAACCAGAGCCGGAGGGCCGTTTGTTAGAGTTAGAAGACATAGAAGGGTTATAGACGTTGAGACCTTCACTTGCTATAGGTTGGAGGTCTTCCGCTTCCATGATCTGGTAGAGGAATTCTATTGGTCCTCCTTTCGTCTCTGTGTTCTCGGTGATGCCGAACTGGCGCAAGTGGGCCCGGCAGTGACTGGCCAGGCCTTTGCGGGACTCATACCAGGCGCCGCACAATTGGCACACATGCACCTCGTCATTGGTGTCCATCGCTGTAGAGGCAGGGGAGGATCCAGAGACTGGTGTTAGAAAGTGCCATGTTATACTTGAGGTTAATAATGTCATTACATAAGAACAGAAATATCTATCTGTATACATGTAATGGTACAACGTTCAATTCCACAAATATAATAGGCCTAATATGTGACTTCCTGATGACAAACATCTAATAACGGAACACTTCAAATATCCACTCCAATGGAAAACACCCAGGCTGAGACTTACCCAGGGTGAGAGGGGCATCCGTCTCCTGCGGTGCCCAGGCAGGCTTGGCCGGGGCCAGGCTCGCTCCCCCTGAGGCCGATGGTGTCTTGCCTGCTGTTAGGAACGACGACATGGAAGACTGCCGAGGCTTGGCCAAAACTGTCCCTTTACGAGCTACCTTGGATATATTATTCTGTGGAGTTGTCACTACTTTGACCCTACCCCCGAGAGGTGACTCCTTCTGGGAGATGAGTGTCCCTGACCCCTTGGGTTTTTTGGGTGAAGAGTAGATGGGTTTGGGTGGGTGCATGGAACCGTCCCTGTCCTGAATCAGCTGGTAGAGTAAGTCAATGGGAGCTCCGCTGTTGTCCGAGACAGCCACGCCGAGCTGACGGAGGTGGAGTCTGGCGTGACTGGAGAGACCCCGCCGCGTCTCGAAGTAGGTCCCGCACACCTCACACATAACCGGGGCCAGGGCTGAGGGACAAGAGAGAGAGGAGGGAGGGAGGAGAGGAGGAAGGGAAGAAGAGAGGAGGAAGGGAAGAGAGTAAGTGGTGCAGAGGAAATAGTAAGAGTAAGGAGTGTAAATCCAGAGACATTCTGAATCTGAGGCAAAACTATGCTTCTAATCAAAAATGGTTCCAACTGGCTCAGACTATAATTCATGCACACCTTCTCTTTTCCTCTTTGTTCTTACCCTCTTCTTTTGTGTTCTCCATGAGTGCGGGTGACTAGATGACTTTGATTCCAGAGTTGAAGATGGAACTAGCCTAGGATGTTGTCTTCTTCTGTACATAAGATAATTGAGAGGGGGAAAATGGATAGAAAACATATGGTGTATGTCTTAGCAGCTCATTGGTTAGAAAGTAAATGAAACAGCATGCGCATCCAGTCAATTCAGACCACTCTGATTTGGTCATAATGTAAGTTACCAGTCAGTTCCAACTCAAGGGCTGTCAAACTTCTTGAATGACACTCAGACCAGCAACAGCAGCTGAGCTGAGTTCCCCTTCAATACATGTAAACAGAGATAGGAGTTCATTTGCTTAGATTGTAAGCTCGCTAGCTAGCTAGCTGCCATAACGATTTGAAAATACAACTCCACATCTTGGCTATCTAGCAATTTAGCAAAATAATACGTAAATAATATGTAAACTGGTATTGTAGTTTGTTAGCTAAATGCACTTTGCTAGCTAACGTTAGCTTGCTGGCTAGATAGCTAGGTTTGTTGAAAACTGGATTTGTCAGAGAAGAGGATACTTCACAATAAGACATGATAGGTAGCTAAGAACTTAACTAGTTAAACAGACCAGAACTCACCGAAAATATACCTAGATTATCCTCTTGAATAATTTAACTCGACAATTTAACCCATGTTCCACCATCAGCGCCTGTGAAGAGTTTACAGCAATCGTTTCCGGGTCAAAATATTTACTCATACAAATTAAAAGTCCTTTAAATCCATCGATTGAACATTAAAAAAATATAATATAATGTGGTGTCATTCCACAGAAACACTTTTGTGTATACATATTGTAATATCAGAAAGCGTTTTGAATTTAAATTAATCACACAACAAGCTATCTAATTCGATTAAAGTTTATTTTAACGATTTCTCTGGCGACTTTTATTTTGAAAACAGAATCTTTTAAAACGTATAGGGAAAGTTCTATCTTCCGGATTAGCGGCTTTCACGCCATTGCAGTAAACCGCAACACAAACGCTTTTCACAAGAAACGTAAGTATATATTTGATACTTCGACTATCACTCCGTGCATATTATGCTTGGTGTATTTTTCAGCTGCTAACATGTCGCTACTTTTGCTGTGGTTGCAAAGAGTTGCAGACAAAAGAAACCGGCTAACAACTAACGTTAGCTAGGCATTGTGGGTCAAGCCTCATTTGAACAGTTTGGTGGGTGTGGGGGATTGGTACCTTGTTAGCCAATTAGCTAGCTGGTTGTAATGTAACTAGCTGCATAGATGGCTAGTAAATGAATGCATACAATACTATTGAGTTTTATTGTTCAACATGTGTATTTAACAATCGTATAGGCATTATATAGATTCAAGTTTGTCACGTGCAAAATTACAGTGAAATGCCTTGTTAACGTTAGTTCCAAACCCAACTATGTAGTAATCAATATCCTAGACTTGAGTTAAAAGTTACTATTTTCATGGCTCAAACAATTATTTGACAAGAACCGTTTAATGTCAACCGAGTACAAAATGTCGTCTTTGGGGCAGGTTTAAGGCTACAGTGTAAAACCTTTGTTCTCACGCACAGCCTTGAACAACTGACTTGCATGTGACTAGGCTTGGTATTGGCAAGTTGATCCTGAAGCATTGTACAGCACTGCAGTATAATTGGTATCAGTGTAAATAAAATAACTGGAGCTTTGAGCATTTTTTAAAACATTTCATTTGTTTTATTACTTTGTATGACTGACTTTTCTTCATATGCTTGTTAAAAAGGAGTGAGAGGCTCCTGGACCATAACCTACACGACTCCACCCTATTTGCTTTGGCATATTGAGAAGTTCCAAACTGTCTTGATTCACTGTTGATATACTTTGCTGGGTCGTTTGTCTTTCCCAGTGAACTGTCATTGTCACCACCATGTCATCTGGAAACGCTAAGATAGGCCACCCGGCCCCACAGTTCAAAGCCACTGCTGTGGTGGATGGACAGTTTAAAGAGATCCAGCTGTCTGACTACATGGGTAAGGACTTTATGATTTTATCTAAATGACCATTTTATTAGCATGTCAGTTTACAGGTTTACCATCAAACAACAAAGTTGCTGAAACATCAGAATGTTTCCATGGATATCCAGAAAAAGCCAGAATGTTGTATACGATTATATTTGAGGTTACTTTACTGGTTGTACTTGCTGTTGGTACTTTTGGCGGTAGGAATCCTTTTTTTTCGGCGCCTGTAGGTCCAAATGTAACCGAAAGTAGTTGACCACAGCGTGTTTCCTTGCAATCAGCTGGCGTCAGTATTGAAATCAAAAGTACAGTTATACAGACCAGTGTACTGAAAGTCTGGTTAATACTACTATGGATATTTTGTCTAAATTTGAGTAGCTGAAGGACAAACCGCACAGACAACAGGTAGATCAAGTTTAAATGTAATTTTATTAAACATTCTGGCTTGAAATTACCATTGACACAAATGTCACAGGCTGTATATACCAATTTGTTTTTACAGCCTCATTAATCAGACTAACTACTAAGCTAAGGGTCTTCATTGTCTTTAACAACCATGCTGAACTACGCATGATGCCATTTTTAACAAGGCCAGTCAGCTGTGTGTGTGTTTGTGCAGGGTACAGAATAGTTCATATTCTAGCCAGTCAGAATATAACTGTCTTATGTCACCTTCCAAGAATAGGCTATAGAGTAGCATGTACACTACTGGCACCCGGCGCCAAATAAGCTACTGTGTTATTGCTGTCCAAAGAGACTAGGCCTACATGTACCCAAACACACTTCCTGCTCCTCTCCTGTGTGTCCCCTCCAGGGAAGTATGTGGTGTTCTTCTTCTACCCACTGGACTTCACTTTCGTGTGCCCCACTGAGATCGTGGCCTTCAGCGACCAGGCCGAGGAGTTCCGCAAGATCGGCTGTGAGGTCATCGGCGCCTCCACAGACTCTCACTTTAGCCACCTGGCCTGGTAAGAACTTGTTTAGACTTTTGAGCATTGAGTTTTAGTCATTTCTCTTGATGAGAACTTTAAATGCATGGAGACATACAGTATGGTTGAATATTCCTGCATGTGACAGCACCTTGATCATAACGGTCAAGAGGCTGACCTATTTCAACTGATAACAAATGTATCTGCATTTCTGTCAGTGTAAAATTCTTTCCAGTTGACCACATCTTCCAATTGTAAAAAATACAAATGTAAACAGGCGTTTGAGCCAGAGCATGGGTGTGTACTATCTCGTCTCTGCCTGCTGTACTGTCTAATGGTGATAAGTGCCATAGCTCTTAGAAGAACTAACGGTCACTGGACTCAATCCAACAATGTTTTTAGAATCCTCCCTCTATGTAGTTTACATTTGCATTAATTGTTCATTTACTTTGACTATTACTGTGTGATGTCAGTATTCAGAATTCTTCATTTGACTTTCTGTTACTATGTGATGCTCACTACATCCTTAATGAAGCGTAAACAAGGGCTGGATTTATGACGTTGACATTGCCCTCTCCCTCCCTATAGGATCAACACCCCCAGGAAGCAGGGTGGTTTGGGACCAATGAACATCCCCCTTGTGGCTGACCTCACCCAGTCTATCTCCAGAGACTACGGAGTGCTGAAGGAGGACCAGGGCATCGCTTACAGGTCAGTTATTAACGACACTGCCGTCAGTAGTGTGGATGTGAAACCTCTGTATACAAAGTGCCATTTGAAGTTTAGTGTGCACTTGCAAGGTCATTGTTAAATGAATGTGTGCTTAATTTGGCATTTGATTCACTTTCATATTGGCTGACTTTGACTTTTACTCTTGTTTTGGATATTGATTCAAGCATGTAGTCTCAGATGCCCTGTGTGGCCTTCTGACCCTCACTGTCTGCTTCCTCTCTCTCTCAGGGGTCTGTTTGTGATTGACGACAAGGGCATCCTGAGGCAGATCACCATCAACGACCTGCCAGTGGGCCGCTCTGTGGACGAGACCCTTCGTCTGGTGCAGGCCTTCCAGCACACAGACAAATATGGAGAGGGTAAGCGATTAGCAGGTTTTTGTTTCCTAGTTATTTCAAGAACCAGCATAGGGCTAGCATAGGCTTACCTGTGCGACCTAGAATTTGTTCCCCTACATTTGACACGCGTGCCACTTCTAAATAAAATAAAAAAGGAAATAAAACGTTTGCGTAGATCCCTGCAGCATCTGGATCTAGTCTCATTGCTATGCACAGGACACTTCCAACACAGTTTTTTTTTTAGGCATGAAGTCATTCAGTTCACAGAGCAAGCGATCATTTTCTATTTACAATACCTAATACCACTTCATTAGTCTGTTTATATGGGAGCTCACTTTCAAACATGTGGAATGTGTTTGGAAAACATGGCATTTTTACCATTGGTTAGCAATTGTTGGCATATTCCATGTTGGTGTGACTCATCCTGGGCTTGTCCCTCTCCTCCTGTGACAGTGTGTCCCGCTGGCTGGAAGCCAGGCAGTGACACCATCGTCCCCGACATCCAGAAGAGCAAGGAGTTCTTCTCCAAACAGTGACAACACAACAGAGCCCCAGGCTGTGTCAATAATGGCACCCTATATAGTGCATACGGACCCCTGTCAAAATTAGTGCACTTTTATAGTGAATAGGGTGCCATTTCCGACTCAAGTGTCTCCCCGAGATGTCCTAGCACTTACCTTCAGATGGTAGTCCTCCCTTTAGCAACAGTCTCTTGGTGTCCAACCCACACTTATACATAAGTTTTAAAGAACCTGTTAGACTCTCACTCTTCTATCTGTATGACAAATTAGCTACTGGTGGAAACAGTTTATTCTAGTCCCATGCACTGAAAGTGTTTTTTTTTCTTAATGCTTCATCACAATTGTTAACTACTGAGTCTACTGTCATGGGACATTAATAACAAATGGAGAAAATAATGATTTACATGTTAGCAGTGTTTCTGTCTGAAATAAAACTTAAGTGGAGGTTGCTGTCGTGTGAAATGTATTTTTGACCACTAGGCGGAGCTCCATCGCCACTTTGCCAGATTCTCGCCTAAATCTGACAGATCTGCTTCAACAATGGTAGGTGGTGATTGCGTAATGTGGAGAATTCCCAGCAGTCTTTGTCAATAGAATATCCTGCACCCTGGATTGGATTCCTTGAAGCAGGCTACGTTATAAAAGCACTGTCAGGCATCAATGACACCTTTTCTATAAAGTTGGTCTCCAAATAAATGCGGAGAACCTACCGCTCTGCATCCTACCCTGCCTTCCCTAGATCATTGGCTAACATTTCAGAGGACATGTACTAGGACCTAGCTCTAGTTTAGAAATAATAATAATATATGCCATTGACTGTCTTCCTTTGGATGGAGTTGAATTTAGAACTTTGCTCGAGCTCTGCTGATATCAATGATATGACCTTCATTTGGTCTGTACTAGTCCTACATTTTTCCTGTATCTTATTGGCAAGGCCATTTGCTGAGTTTACATTCGACTTTGAATGTTCAGAGACCTGTGCAAGATTACTCCCACGTAGCCTACCAATGTTTAGTTTCCCTTCTCACAACAGCGAAGAAAGTTTGCTTTGCTGGAAAGTTGACCCGTGTGTTTTTATCTCGACATTAGTTTCGCATAGGGTTGTTTTGGGGACTCAACACTGCGGTGGGTGACTGGGGAAACTCCCGTTTAAGTTTGCCATTGACAAACGTCTTCACACGCACAGTATGGTCTAGTAGTAAGGTCTCTCGAAAACGCGCCGCTCTGACGGGCAATGTAGGTGGGGGTTCACGGAAATCTTCCCCTTGCTGTGACGTATTATTTAAAAAAAAACCATATTTGGCAATACGTATGTACGTCAGAAGGCAAACAACGCGAGCACGTCAAGCCCCGTTTCTGTGTTGGTTGATTAAAAACAAACCTTTCCTGATAATTTACTGGTTACTGTGGGAAATTCCAATGTAATTATGTATCCATGTAAAAACACACCTACTTATATGTTTACACTAAAGCTTGTCATGAACATGATAGCTGAAATGTAATATAGGCCCAATCTAATTAATAGGCATACAGCGTTTGTTGGTTTGAGAAATGTCAATGGAGTTATGTAGAAAGGATACAATGTAAAATAGACGAGGGAAAGTTAAGATTTTACTTAAATATATACTGTACAAGTAAAAAAGACAGTGAGGATCAACCTGACTTAAAACAATAACTTATAAATGGAATGCATTTCACAAATGACAGTTCAAATGAATAAAAACAAATGTAAACGGGCAAAGCCATTACTGGAGGACACTGTATATAACTTGTTCAGAATGCCCCGAGTGTTATTAGTCTTATTGTGCACGCGGTTTCCCATGTCCATCATACCCTGGAAACCAATAAACAATGCAAAAAAACAACCAACTTTTAAATATTTTCAACATGAAAACACATGGTAGTTCACTCAATTGCTATTTCAACAGTGCAATACGTTCTGATTGCTTTAACAAAGGAAAACAAATGTAATTTCCTATTATTGCCCAGTGTTTATTTTATAGTCCATCGTTTTATAGTTTTCAAAACGACTTGATCTTGGATGTCAACATGAGTTGACAGCCAGAACTGACGTGTGTCATAACTTTCTGTTTGAGTTGAGCTACCTGCTCGCGCAGGACGGAAGCTGTGCTGGAGAGCCCGGCGTTGTCTGTCTTCAGAATCTTCACCTTGTCCTCCAAGCGCGAGATGCGCTCCAGCTTGCGCTTCCGGCACTTGGTGGCTGCCAGGCGGTTCCTGAGCCTCTTGCGCTCGGCCTTGATGCGCTCCTGGTTCTCCATGTCGATTGGGGACATGCCGCAAACTGACTCGTCGTCGCTACTCTGCATGTCTGGAACGGTCTGGGGCTCCTCTTTCAGCCCCAAATATCGCTGTGCGTGTATGCCTGCTCCGGATAGAGGGTGCTGGAAGTGGTGGGATGGGTGCGCCGCGGCTTGGTGGTGCTGGTACTGGTGATGAGGCAGGTAGCTGATGGTGGTGGAGGGGTAGCTGCTGGTTGTAGGTGTGAGGTTAGTGTGAGGGCTACAGCTGTCCAGGGTGGTGTACTCTAGGTGCTCCGGCTGCATGGAGGAACCAAACACGGTGGAGGCCACAGTGCACGTGGAGACTCCACCGGTTCCGATGGACACGTTCGGTGGCGGCATCTGGTTCATCTTGTGGAGGTCGTCCAGAGCTTTAACGAACCCGTCCGCGAAGCCCTCTTGTTCCTCTGTGATTCCCCTACTGTAGAAGTACTGCCCAGGTGTCGGTGTGGTAGTGATGACACCGTTGCTGTTCTGGATGATCAATCGCTCCAGTTCAGGAGAGGCGAGCTTCAGCGAGCCGGTTTCTGATGCGCCCCCGGTCGGATAGAATTCACTCTCGTTGCGCAGCTGAGCCTTGAGGCTTTGGTTCCGATAATTCTCGGCGAAGTTCAAGTTCATGTTCTGCTTGAGGAGCTTGTAGTCGTGCAGGGCAGCGCCTGAATGACCATAAGCAGAAAGAAACGAGTCGTCATGATAGAAAGGCTGTTCCATTATTGTGGACATTATTTCATATATTGCTGGAATTCTTCAGTGTAGTAGCTGAATTTATAAGTCCAAAAAAGGGCAAGCCCTCTCGAGTGTCTTTTCAGCAACCAAACGTTTCCGCAGAAGGTATATTATAATCAAGCCCAAAGTTATCAATGTAGAACAGAGCAAAACTTCCAAAATAGTGGAACTGTACTGTACCGAGTCAATAGTCGTCGGGTTTTTTTTCTTGAACGTTGTATTCAAACTGATGTCCGGTGACTAATTATTGGATTCCACACAGTCTTTCGTGCCGTTGATATTTCTTTGCGAACTGGAATGTTAGTTGTTTTCTCGCTGGTTTAAACTCGTGTTCTACCAGTGTTCATGCGATACAGGCAATTTATACACTTTATAGTGCAAGAAACGCACCGATTGGCCAGCCCTTCTTCCACGCCCTGAAACGTCAGCTGCTCGATGACGTTGTTGCCAGGAACTGCTGAGATAAACAAGACTTGAGAGAGAGGAAAGTGATAGGCGGCGTAAATTATTTTATACATCTATCTGGGTTAAATGGTAGTGTTATTTGCGTCGAACCTCCACTTTCGGATTCCTTTTGACTTCATATATTGATGTGGACATAATCTTGAGGGCTATCTTTATAACACTGCTATGAAGGGGGCATTGCCAGTTGGATATAATACTACATTGATACATTTGAGTACTCTACATGTATTTTGTGCCTATTAGGGTCCATATCAGAAAATATCACTGACACATTTAGCTGATTGAAGATTGCCTTACAATTACATCAGCTTGGGTCATTTACCTAAGAAAAATATAGGTTCTTCCTCAGGCTAAGAACACGACTATTTAGCCTATTCAATGTCATTGTATAACTTGTTGAACAGTAGCCAAATTCCTCTCCCCATCGCCTTGCATGCACAGTGTTCAATAATGTTCGATTGATTAGGCGCAAGGCTGAGTCATGGCAACGAAATTGATAGCAAGTCCATATTTGGTTATCCTGGCGCATCAGTTCCTGCTCCGTGTGAAAAGCGGGAAGCCACTCCCAGGTTGGACCGCTTCCAGGAGCAGGCCCTCGGGCGGGAAGAGGCGGAGTAGCCGTACTATACTCTGAGTAGAGCAGAGGGAGGGTGGGATGTGGAGGAGAGAAGAGAGTGGCAAGTTAGTGCGATATGTCCAGAATAGTTTATTCAGAACAAGAATAAGACTAGCACCATCACATCATATGTGAAAAAGTGGTTTTGGCCCACATAGGCCTATTATTTCTCAAATATTTGAGTCTTTCCTTCTCATTTTACGCATGGTGACGCCAGCCAAATGGTTATGTTTTAGATGCACTATTGTTAAGTGACTGTCCCACTGGATGTCATAAGGTGAATGCACCAATTTGTAAGTCGCTCTGGATAAGAGCGTCTGCTAAATGACTTAAATGTAATGTAAATGTAAAAAGTAGTTATGTCCAGATTATCCAAATCAGAAGAATTGCTGACCCCATAACGATGAAACCTGAAAAAAAGTTGTATGGGATGCTTTTTATTCCTACAATCAACCTTTTTGAGTCTTTATTTTTCCCTTTTACCCAGAGACAAGAGGTCAAGCAGCTTTATTTTATTTCGTAATAATTTCAGTAATCATCACGATGACACTTTGTGTGGTTTAGGCTTTTTTGTTGTTGTAATCAACCTTTGGTATTTTACGCATGGAAAGGCCACGCCAGACTTTTAAATGTATTATAATATTAGCTGACAAACAGCTATTATTTGGCCTCGGGTAGAGTTTTACCTTGAGAAACCATGATAGTAGCAAACGAAACAGAGCAGGAGATCCCTCTATCCGAACACCTGTTTTTGATTCGAGGAGAAAGACGTCTCTGTCTCCTGAGTATGGTAATGAGGTCTGAATCATTCTCTCATCCAGAATAGAAGAACGGTCTAATCGAACGATGCAGGCATCCGCCCACGCGCCCCTAGTTCTCTAAGTTCTATCTCCATGTTCGACTAGTCCCAACCTTCCACCCATATCCTCAGGTGGAGTAGCAGTCTACTATGTTGTCTATACCTGTATGCCCATCAGGGGAACAGAACGTTTTCTGGCAATAACTCTTAAAAACACTTCCATTGTAAATCCCTTCAAGCCGTAAATACTGTTTTTTATTATTTTATTATTTTTTACAATCAGATTTTTGGCAGCCAGCAACAAGCAAATGTTCTCAGTACGAATGTTTTAATATCATTTCCATCTTTCTGTGGACTCAGTTTTGGTATGACAATTTGTCATATGCCAATAAATATGACATGTAAATTAAGCACTGACAAATTTCCTGACAACAATTTTCCCACAGACCTTGCAATGTATAGATAAGATAGCTTAAGTAGAAAATACTTAGAGCCAATAATCGATGACTTACTTGTACTTACTTGTATTATGATTGGACTTGAAATCATCGGTTCAGTGCGTCTAAGATACAAATTTATTATGGCCATAAAGTGATGAGCAAAAAGTATTAATTATTTACAGACAAATGTTATGGTTATATTTCGTCTAGGTAAATTCATGAGTAAGCGCATTGTTTGTACTATAAAGACACTCATAGTAAAATAATGAGATGAGTTTGAAGGGGAAAGACCCTAACGATGTTGTGGCTAGAAAGAAACATTCAGGTTATAAGCCAAGTTGTTTGATAACTTCTGTCAAAATTGTATTCAGGAAAGCAACTTCCGTTAGGTTTACCTTTACTTCCGAGCATCTGCCATGTCTTTTGTGGTGCACCCAATTCTGTGACCTTTTGTGCTACTTTTAGGCAACTTGTTCAATAAAATTGGTTTCCCCATGAGAAATGTCTTCAGAAATATCTCCATTGATTATCTTTCTCAAGCCAATGCTGACTCTTAATATTTTTCTTTAAGGGATCTAATGCTCGGCCTAAGTGGTGGTCAGCCCATGGGTCCAGCCCCTAGGACATGTCAATTAGAGGTCACCCCTACACACATACTCCTCCACATGAAACATTGACCTTATTTACATCTGCCCTTCTTCTCTCCTGTCAGTGAGTAACTTCAGAGGAACAGCATGATGCATAGCGGCTCATGTGACCTCTTGTTCTTTTCTCCACATCCCCTTCTCAATATGCATTGGGGGAGAAGGTTAGAGGGGAGTGAACTTGGGTCCTCTTCCAATGTGGTTCGAGAAGGAGACGAGAATGTGAGGAATGAAGAAAATATGAATTGAGAAAGAGCCAGTCACCACAGCAGTGGTCTACTCTTGACTTGAGAGAGGTCACTGACCAGTCTGACCTCATTCATTAAAAGGTCAAGAAGATTGTCAAAAATCAATAGGGATCTTGTTCATTGTGGGCCTATGATCTGTGACGTGGTGTGCCATTTTTGGGGGGTCTCACTTAGTGAGTGGTTATTAAGTAATTATTAAGTAATTACTCACTATTAATAGGCCTAATAATGACTGAGTGCGTTGTGGAGTGGTCATAGAAATGCACTGTTTCCAGTTTATTAAGATAGACATTGATATTTGTTTTGCTTACTTTTACTCAAAAATGTATTCAATATTTCATGAGAAAACAGGTGTTTTCAGCACTTTATTTCGAGACAAGATTTCTCCTGAACACAAATAGAATTCCCATCTTTCTCTCTCTTTCTCTCACACCCATCACATGCATAAGCACACAGACTCACTTGAGCCCATACTCTCTCTCACACAGACATACACACATCACATGCATGCCCAAACACACACACAGTTCACAGCTCATACGGGCAATTTAGTCATTTTTGTTGAGTGAGGGTAATTTAGGATGACAGATTTCATTTGCTTTCTGAGGAAGGTGAAAGATGGGAAGCAAAATGTGGGAGAAAAAGACAGTAAAACCATAGAGCCCTGTGGTGTTAATCACTCACGGTGGTGAGCATGATGCAGGCGTGTGTGTGAGCGTGCATGAGCCCTGTGGTGTTAATCACTCACGGTGGTGAGCATGATGCAGGCGTGTGTGTGAGCGTGCATGAGCCCTGTGGTGTTAATCACTCACAGTGGTGAGCATGATGCAGGCGTGTGTGTGAGCGTGCATGAGCCCTGTGGTGTTATCACTCACGGTGGTGAGCATGATGCAGGCGTGTGTGTGAACGTGCATGAGCCCTGTGGTGTTAATCACTCAAGGTGGTGAGCATGATGCAGGCGTGTGTGTGAGCGTGCATGAGGCCTGTGGGAGAGCTGTAGGAAAAGAGGGGCACTTACATTTACATTTAAGTCATTTAGCAGACGCTCTTATCCAGAGCGACTTACAAATTGGTGCATTCACCTTATGACATCCAGTGGAACAGTCACTTTACAATAGTGCATCTAAATCTTAAAGGGGGGGGTGAGAAGGATTACTTATCCTATCCTAGGTATTCCTTAAAGAGGTGGGGTTTCAGGTGTCTCCGGAAGGTGGTGATTGACTCCGCTGTCCTGGCGTCGTGAGGGAGTTTGTTCCACCATTGGGGGGCCAGAGCAGCGAACAGTTTTGACTGGGCTGAGCGGGAACTGTACTTCCTCAGTGGTAGGGAGGCGAGCAGGCCAGAGGTGGATGAACACAGTGCCCTTGTTTGGGTGTAGGGCCTGATCAGAGCCTGGAGGTACTGAGGTGCCGTTCCCCTCACAGCTCCGTAGGCAAGCACCATGGTCTTGTAGCGGATGCGAGCTTCAACTGGAAGCCAGTGGAGAGAGCGGAGGAGCGGGGTGACCACTTAAACCTGGTCACTCACTATTGGGCCCAAACATCACTGCCCTGCCATGGGTGTTACTGTAGCACTCTGCCCTGGGCTGGAAAGAAGGGCTGGAGAAAGGGAGAGAGAGAGTGAGGGAAGGATATTGTATCAGAATGGAAGGAGAGTGGTAAGGTCAGGCAAGGCTTTGAAAGAGAATGAGGAAAGGATGCAGCATGCTTAGGCAGTCTAGCCTAGCTAAGTTCGTTAATTCACTCTGGCTATCTACTCCGATTTCAGAGCACTCTCCTCTGTGTGCCAGGGTGCAGAATAACTGACAAATTTACAAACCCTTAACACCCATTGAATATGGCCGGGGTCAGTAAATGTGGGTAAAAAGAAGCGTAATTAAATTGTTGCCAGCAGCATAGTTAGTCACCAACGCTCTGGATAACATGATGAAAACAGCATAACCAGCTCTGCTTAGGGTGAGTAAAATGGTCAGAGTGAGGTGTTCTCTCGTTTGTGTCAGGAAGAAGCTAGTTAGCTTGGGTACTTGACTGCCATTGTGAGGTCAGAACGCTCGGATCAACCCTACTCCTCGGCCAGAGCATCCAGTGTACGAACGGAGAATCTGACAACACTCTAAATTTATGAACACCCAGAGCGCACTCTGGCACTTCAGAATGAAATTCCGAACACACTCTAAATGGGATCACTATAGACAGTACAGAATGAGGGGCAGAGATAACTTTTGTTTGGCTGCTATTGCCTGAGCAGAGATGAGGTGATGACTTTTAAGGAATGTAAAATAATAAAGTCGTCAAATAAAAACGTATTATTGTAAATAAGCAATTGAAATATTGTATTATTTAATAGTAATTTAGTTGTTTACTATTGATGTCTTACCCAATGTGGACCTGACAGAGACAATGGTTCCAAGATGGCGTAGCAGTAGGTCGTCCTGTCGTATCGTGTCCCCCTGTATATATCGTCTCTTTTTCGTTTTACATATTTTTCTTCGCATTTCTTTAAAAACATTTTGCTAAACCTAAGCTTCCAAATACTCTCCTGCAACCCGCCTCACCCAATGTAGCTACTTTTTCCTAAAGTATTTATATTTACTTCGGAACCGGAACCCCTCAACTGAAGCTAGCCAGCTAACCACCAGCTATGCAAGCCGTCTTCAGCTAACCGGTCATCAGCTAACCTTTAGCTCGGAAAGCTCTCGCCAGTTCGAACAACGCGACGCTAACCAGAGCATAACGGACCTATTTATTTTTTATCCCCGGATTCCCACCGCAAACGGAACATTTTTCAGCTGGATCTTCACAACTAGCTATCGAGCTAAACCGCAACCCACGACCGGTCTATTGATGTCACCGCATGAAGAGGAATAAACAGACTCACCCCATTGCGACGTCCCCCAAAGGCTAACTCTCTAGCCCTTGCTATCTCCTTGCTTGCTAATTCGGCCTGCTAACTGCTAGCTTGTTTAGCCCAGGTCCGCTAACTGCTACCTTGTTTACCCCGGCCTGCTAACTTTTAGCTTGTTAGCACAGGCCTGCTAACCGTCTGCATCGCCGCGTCCCAAACACTCATATGTACTTTCTATCTCTTCCCGATTAAAAAAAAATGTGTTTATACCTTCCGGAAACCTGCCTCACCCAATGTGATACGGAATCGCTATTATTTTTAATTTTTAGAACACACTCAAGAACCTCCAGAAGCTAACCAGCTAACTAGCTACAAGCTATTTAGTCATTGTTAGTTTTTTAACCTGGATAACACTCGCCAGTCCAGCTCCCCTGCCCCATCCACCGCTGCCCCCTGGACACTGATCACTTGGCTACATAGCTGATGCACGCTGGACTGTCCATTAATCACGGTACTCCATTCTGCTTGTTTGTTTTATCTGTCGGCCCCGTTGCCTAGTCAACGCCATTTTACCTGCTGTTGTTGTGCTAGCTGATTAGCTGTTGTCTCACCTACTGTTTTAGCTAGCTTTCCCAATTCAACACCTGTGATTACTGTATGCCTCGCTGTATGTCTCTCTCAAATGTCAATATGCCTTGTATACTGTTGCTCAGGTTAGTTATCATTGTTTTAGTTCACAATGGAGCCCCTAGTCCCACTCCTCATACCCCTGATACCTCCTTTGTCCCACCTCCCACACATGCGGTGACCTCACCCATTACAACCAGCATGTCCAGAGATACAACCTCTCTCAACATCACCCAGTGCCTGGGTTTACCTCCGCTGTACCCGCACCCCACCATACCCCTGTCTGCGCAGTATGCCCTGAATATATTCTACCATGCCCAGAAACCTGCTCCTCTTATTCTCTGTCCCCAATGCTCTAGGCGACCAGTTTTGATAGCTTTTAGCCGCACCCTCATACTACTCCTCTGTTCTGCGGGTGATGTGGAGGTAAACCCAGGCCCTGCATGTCCCCAGGCACCCTCATTTGTTGACTTCTGTGATCGAAAAAGCCTTGGTTTCATGCATGTCAACATCAGAAGCCTCCTCCCTAAGTTTGTTTTACTCACTGCTTTAGCACACTCTGCTAACCCTGATGTCCTTGCCGTGTCTGAATCCTGGCTCAGGAAGGCCACCAAAAATTCAGAGATTTCCATACCCAACTATAACATCTTCCGGCAAGATAGAACTGCCAAAGGGGGAGGAGTTGCAGTCTACTGCAGAGATGGCCTGCAAAGTAATGTCATACTTTCCAGGTCCATACCCAAACAGTTCAAACTACTAATTTTGAAAATTACTCTCTCCAGAAATAAGTCTCTCACTGTTGCCGCCTGCTACCGACCCCCCTCAGCTCCCAGCTGTGCCCTGGACACCATTTGTGAATTGATTGCCCCCCATCTAGCTTCAGAGTTTGTTCTGTTAGGTGACCTAAACTGGGATATGCTTAACACCCTGGCAGTCCTACAATCTAAGCTAGATGCCCTCAATCTCACACAAATCATCAAGGAACCCACCAGGTACAACCCTAACTCTGTAAGCAAGGGCACACTCATAGACGTCATCCTGACCAACTGGCCCTCCAAATACACCTCCGCTGTCTTCAACCAGGATCTCAGCGATCACTGCCTCATTGCCTGTATCCGCTACGGAGCCGCAGTCAAACGACCACCCCTCATCACTGTCAAACGCTCCCTAAAACACTTCTGTGAGCAGGCTTTTCTAATCGACCTGGCCCGGGTATCCTGGATGGACATTGACCTCATCCCGTCAGTTGAGGATGCCTGTCCTCAGTGGAGGTAAAGTCCTCAGTGGAGGTAAAGTCCTCAGTTAGTAAAGGACAAAACAATAAAGCTGCCTGAAGGAACATGATGTCTATTTGTCCTTCACAATGATGACTGTTTGTTTTACTTCTCTCCATCCCTCCCTTCTCTAATGCCCCCAGTTCCTCCATCCCTACATCGCTCCTTCATCCTATGCCCCTAGTTCCGAACTTCCCCCTTCACAATGACTATGTCTACTTCCTCTTTCTCTTCCTCCCTCCTCTTTTGCCCCCGGTTCACCCTCTGAGTCAGGCCGTTGCCGAACACTTAACACTGGCCATCGCAGTTAAACGAACCAGAACAAATCTCATCTACTCCCCACTGCATGTCTTTTTCTCTGGCAAGGTCTTCTCTGCTCCATGCGCAGTGAACCAGAAACGGCCTGGATGGTATTGTGAGTCAGGTATGGCTCTGTCCCCGCGAGGACAACAGCGGACAACTCGCTCACTTCCCTGACCCAGCAAATGAAGTCAGAGGACGGTTGTTAGAGGTTAGTAAAGGGGCTAGTCAGCCTTGTGCGTGGGGGTCACTAACTATAATTAGATACTTTTATTTTTTAAATAATTTACCCCACCCCATTCGACCCCTCCCTCTCTTCCTTTTGTCAATCCCCCTTTTCCATCTGTCGTCATTATCTGTCCGCCCGTGGGAAAATAAGATTTTGTGTATGTAATCGTTTTAATGAAGGGAATGCAGCGTTGCCATTGAATCTGCATATCCTCGTTCCATAGCTCCCAGAGAAGTGCTAAGGAGCCTTGTAGCAGTGAGAGACCTTTAGCACAAGACAGGGGGAGGCCAAATGAGCAGCGCAGAGCGCAGCAGGGAAAAGACAGTTGGCCCAAACTGTCCCCTCAGGCCCAGGGGCTGACGTGATACATATGGAGCTGTCCTTCCTCTTCCATCTCCTTAACTGTCGCTCTGCCAGTCTGTAAAAAGGCGAACGGTAGTAGGTTCTTATAAGTACAGGATTTATCATTTGATTTAATTAAGGATCATTTCATTTAATTGAGTTGCAATTGTGTTTTTCATAAAGAGAGAAGGCGTTTTCGATTGCTGTGTAAGGAATATCGAGGGAGGGTGGAGACTAGAATGTTTTTTTTCTTCTCACACATTTAGAATTACCCCGAGTTCAAACAATTTATCCTGCATAAAATTGGTTTGTGAGTACCATTTGTTTGAGACCCCTGCTGTAAGGTGAAAAGCACCAGGAATTTCTCAACTCTTCCATTAAAGCAGTTAAACAGGGTTTATCATTGGTCTGCTCGGGCACAATGTCAAGGTGGTATCTACAGAGGGTTATAGAGGTCACGGGTTGCCATGGAGATGTCCGTGACCTCAGGGATGGGGGGGGGGTACATTATGAAGGGGTCATGGCCGAGTCAGTGATGTCATACCTAACGCAGAGCAGAGAGGGTGAATAATGGAGAGATGTGAGTAAGTAGTAACTCACTCCACTCCAAACACACCAAAACAATGCTCATCACAGTCATGCTACTTTAAACATCTGCTGTCGTAAAGTGTTGTAGACTAGACTCTAGAGTGACTCATTTAATGTTGGTCCACATTATGTTCTTGGCCAACTGCCAGTCATAGAGTAATGCTAGCCTAGTATCAATTTATGCATGTAGGCTTACAATTGTATTTACAGGTACATCATTCTGGATGAATTTGTTTCAAGTTGTATAGGAAGTTAGGAACTGCTTTTAGTTTGTTTGTTTGTTTGTGTGATACCCTAGTGTGTGAATTCAGAAAGTATTCATACCCCTTGACTTATTACACATTTTGTTGTTACTGCCTGAATTCAAAATGGATTAAACATATTTTTTCCTCATCCATCTACACACAATACCGCATAATGACAAAGTGAAATTATGTTTTTTGACACTTTTGCTAATTTTTTGAAAATGAAATACAGAAATCTGTCATTTAGAAGTATTCTCACCCCTGAGTCAATACTTTGTAGAAGCACCTTTGGCAGCAATTTATAGCTTTGAGTCATCTTGCCTATGTCTGTATCAGCTTTGCACATCTGTATTTGGGGATTTTCTCTTATTCTTCCTTGCAGATTGTCTCGGCGGTGAACAGCCATCTTCATGTCTTTCCACAGATTTTCAATGGGATTCAAGTCTGAGCTTTAGCTGGCCCACTCAAGGACTTTCACATTATTGTTCAAATCAAATCAAATCAAATTTTATTTGTCACATACACATCGTTAGCAGATGTTAATGCGAGTGTAGCGAAATGCTTGTGCTTCTAGTTCCGACAATGCAGTGATAACCAACAAGTAATCTAACTAACAATTACAAAACTACTGTCTTATACACAGTGTAAGGGGATAAAGAATATGTACATAAGGATATATGAATGAGTGATGGTACATGGCAGCATACAGTAGATGGTATCGAGTACAGTATATACATATGAGATGAGTATGTAGACAAAGTAAACAAAGTGGCATAGTTAAAGTGGCTAGTGATACATGTATTACATAAGGATGCAGTCGATGATATAGAGTACAGTATATACGTATGCATATGAGATGAATAATGTAGGGTAAGTAACGTTATATAAGGTAGCATTGTTTAAAGTGGCTAGTGATATATTTACATCATTTCCCATCAATTCCCATTATTAAAGTGGCTGGAGTTGGGTCAGTGTCAATGACAGTGTGTTGGCAGCAGCCACTCAATGTTAGTGGTGGCTGTTTAACAGTCTGATGGCCTTGAGATAGAAGCTCTCTCGGTCCCAGCTTTGATGCACCTGTACTGACCTCGCCTTCTGGATGATAGCGGGGTGAACAGGCAGTGGCTCGGGTGGTTGATGTCCTTGATGATCTTTATAATAATAATAATAATAATGGCCTTCCTGTAACATCGGGTGGTGTAGGTGTCCTGGAGGGCAGGTAGTTTGCCCCCGGTGATGCGTTGTGCAGACCTCACTACCCTCTGGAGAGCCTTACGGTTGAGGGCGGAGCAGTTGCCGTACCAGGCGGTGATACAGCCCGCCAGGATGCTCTCGATTGTGCATCTGTAGAAGTTTGTGAGTGCTTTTGGTGACAAGCCAAATTTCTTCAGCCTCCTGAGGTTGAAGAGGCGCTGCTGCGCCTTCTTCACGACGCTGTCAGTGTGAGTGGACCAATTCAGTTTGTCTGTGATGTGTATGCCGAGGAACTTAAAACTTGCTACCCTCTCCACTACTGTTCCATCGATGTGGATAGGGGGGTGTTCCCTCTGCTGTTTCCTGAAGTCCACAATCATCTCCTTAGTTTTGTTGACGTTGAGTGTGAGGTTATTTTCCTGACACCACACTCCGAGGGCCCTCGCCTCCTCCCTGTAGGCCGTCTCGTCGTTGTTGGTAATCAAGCCTACCACTGTTGTGTCGTCCGCAAACTTGATGATTGAGTTGGAGGCGTGCGTGGCCACGCAGTCGTGGGTGAACAGGGAGTACAGGAGAGGGCTCAGAACGCACCCTTGTGGGGCCCCCGTGTTGAGGATCAGCGGGGAGGAGATGTTGCCCGTCAGGAAGTCCAGTACCCAGTTGCACAGGGCGGGGTCGAGACCCAGGGTCTCGAGCTTGATGACGAGCTTGGAGGGTACTATGGTGTTGTTCTGAAGCCATTCCAACGTTGCTTTGGCTGTATGCTCATTGTCATTGTCCTGTTGGAATGCAAATCTTAGCCCCAGTATGTCGTTAGCACTCTGAAGCAGGTTCTCATCAAGGATTGACCTGTATTTGGCTCCATTCATTGTTTCCTCTATCCTTACCAGTCTCCCAATCTCTACTGCTGAAAGCATCATCATAGCACGATGCTGCCACCACCAAGCTTCACGGTAAGGATGGTGTTTAGCGGGTGACAGCACTTTGCATTCAGGCCAAAGAGTTCCATTTTTGTCTCATCAGACCACAGAATCTTTTTCCTTATGATCGCAGTCTTTCACTTGCCTTTTTGCAAACTCCAGAAATGCTTTCATGTGCCTTTTTGTCAGGAGTGGCTTCTGTCTGGCCTCTCTCCCATAAAGCCCAGATTGGTGAAGTGCTGTAGGGACTTTTCCATTTCGCACTGACGACAACTGAGACAACTGTGCTCCCGGAAACTTTCAACACTCCAGAAATAGTTTTATACCCTTCCTCAGATATGTGCCTCATCACAATTCTATCTTGGAGATCTACGGACAGTTCCTTGGACTTCATGATATAGTTTCTGCTCTGACATTCCCTGTCAACAGTGGGACCTTATATAGACAGGTGTGTTTCTTTCTAAATCATATCCAAACAATTGAATTGGCCACAGGTGGACTCCAATCAAGTTGTAGTGATGTTTCAAGGATGATCAAAGGATTTTTAAAATTTACATTCTCATTTACAACTGTGACCTGGCCAAGATAAAGCAAAGCAGTGTGTGTGCAACTGAGGTAAGGTAAGGCAATAAATAGGCCATAGCGATTAAATAATTACAAATTAGCAATTAACACTGGAGTGATAGAAGTGCAGAAGATGAATGTGCAAGTAAAGATACTGGGGTGCAAAGGAGAAGAAAAAAAATAACATTATGGGGATGGGGTAGTTGGATGGTCTATTTACAGATGGCTATGTACAGTGATCTGTGAGCTGCTCTGACAGCTGGTGCTTAAAGTTAGTGATAGAGATATGAGACTCCGGCTTCAGGGATTTAATGTGAGTTTGGAAGGAGAGTTTACAGTCTAACCAGACACCTAGGTATTTGTAGTTGTCCACATATTCTAAGTCAGAACCGTCCAGAGTAGTGATGCAGGACGGGCAGGCAGGTGCTGGTAGCGATCGGATGAAGAGCATGCATTTAGTTTTACTTGCATTTAAGAGCAGTTAGAGGCCACGGAAGGAGAATTGTATAGCGTTGAAGCACGTCTGGAGGTTAGGTAACACAGTGTCCAAAGAAGGGCCAGAAGTATACAGAATGGTATCGTCTGCGTAGAGGTGGATTAGAGAATCACCAGCAGCAAGAGCGACATCATTGATGTATACAGAGAAAAGAGTCAGCCCGAGAATTGAACCCTGTGGCACCCCTATAGAGACTACCAGGGGTCCGGACAACAGGCCCTCCGTTTTGACACACTGAACTCTGTCTGAGAAGTAGTTGGTGAACCAGGCGAGGCAGTCTTTTGAGAAACAAAGGCTGTTGAGTCTGCCAAAAAGAATGTGGTGATTGACAGAGTGGAAAGCCAGGTCTATGAATTCAGCTGCACAGTATTGTCTCTTATCGATGGAGGTTATGATATCGTTTAGGACCTTGAGCGTGACTGAGGTGCACCCAAGACCAGCTCGGAAACCAGATTGCATAGCGGAGAAGGTGTGGTGAGATTCTAAATGGTCAGTGATCTATTTGTTAACTTGGCTTTCGAAGACATTGGAAAGGCAGGGTAGGTTAGATATAGGTCTGTAGCAGTTTGGGTCTAGAGTGTCTCCCCCTTTGAAGAGGGGATGACCGTGAAAGCTTTCCAATCCTTGGGGATCTCAGATGATACGAAAGAGGGATTGAACAGGCTAGTAATAGGGGTTGCAACAATTTCGACTGATAATTTTAGAACGAGAGGGTCCAGATTGTCTAGCCCTGCTGATTTGTAGGGGTCCAGATTTTGCAGCTCTTTCAGAACATCAGCTATCTGGATTTGGGTGAAGGAGAAATGGGGAGGCTTGGGCAAGTTGCTGTGCTGGGTACAGGACTGTTGACTAGGGTAGGTGTGGCCAGGTGGAAAGCATGGCCAGTCCATAGAAAAATGCTTATTGAAATTCTCAATTATCGTGGACTTATCGGTGGTGACAGTGTTTCCTAGGTTCAGTGCAGTGGGCAGCTGGGAGGAGGTGCTCTTATTCTCCATGGACTTTACAGTGTCCCAGAACTTTTGGGAATTTGTGCTGCAGGATGCAAATTTCTGTTTGAAAAAGCTAGCCTTTGCTTTCCTAATTGTCTGTGTATATTGGTTCCTAATTTCCCTGAAAAGTTGCATATCGCGGGGGCTATTCGATTGCTAATGCAGTACACCACATGATGTTTTTGTGCTGGTCAAGGGCAGTCAGGTCTGGAGTGAACCACGGGCTATATCTGTTCCTGGTCCTAAAATAGTTTAATGGGGCATGCTTACTTAAGATTGTGAGGAAAGCACTTTTAAGAATAACCAGACATCTTCTACTGACGGAATGAGGTCAATATCCTTCCAGGATACCCAGGCCACGTCGATTAGAAAGGCCTGCTTGCTGAAGTGTTTTAGGGAGCGTTTGACAGTGATGAGGGTTGGTCTTTTGACCTCAGACCCATTACGGACGCAAGCAATGAGGCAGTGGTCACTGAGATCCTGGTTGAAGACAGCAGAGGTATATTTGGAGGGCAGATTGATTAGGATGATATCTATGAGGGTGCCTGTGTTTACAGATTTGGGGTTGTACCTGGTAGGTTCATTGATAATTTGTGTGAAATTGAGGGCATCAAGCTTAGATTGTAGGATGGCCAGGGTGTTAAACATGTCCCAGTTTAAGTCACCTAACAGCACGAGCTCTGAAGATAGATGGGGGCAATCAATTCACATATGGTGTCCGGGGCACAGCTGGGGGCAGAATGTGGTCTTTCGCTAGCGGCAACGGTGAGAGACTTGTTTGGATATTGGATGCACCTGAGCTCAATTTGGAGTGTCATAGCAAAGGGGTGTGAATACTTAAGTAAATTAGATATTTCTGTGCAAAAATAAAATAAAACATGTTTTCACTTTGTCATTATGGGATATTGTGTGTAGATGGGTGTGAAAAGCATATATTTGATCCATTTTGAAATCAGGCTGTAACACAAAATGTGAAATAAGTCTTTCAAAAATACTTTTTGAAGGCACTGTAAATATTTTCCAATCATATACTTGTGTATTTGGTCTTAGTACTAGAGACGGTTCATCTTTAGAGAAATAGCAGAAGTGAATGTGAGGTGGGGGGTACTGGTCTGAGTGTGGCTGGATGGATGGAGCTATAGTACACCACATATTCATTTCCTAGAATGGTGGAGTTGACCTGTGTGGCAAGAAGACAGGAAAACCTCTCAACACCAGGACACAAAAATAATCTGGCAAAACTCACTCTCACAAACAGTTATGGCCCTAATTAAAAGTATTTATATTATTTTACTACTGTCATATTTCTGCATCTTTGAATAAATGGAATTAAATGATTGATAAATACCCATTGATTCTTGAAGTATATAACTTAGAAATGCCTCTTGAGCTCAGTTCAGCTGTCATACCCCATCAGAACCCAAAATATAAGCGTGTTTTACCCAAGTGTTTGTAAACAACCTAAATGTAAACAAACGCTGTATAGCCTCAAAACATGGTTAAAGCTATAATGTTGATATCATGGAGGGTCAGTCCTTGCATCCAAAGCTTTGTCTATGAATTTTCGACTGGTTACAATTCTCCAGCCCTCTCCCTTGGCTTTTCAGCAAAAGACCAGGGGAAACGATTTGTTATTGTTTAAATGTATTATTCTAGCTTTAAGGATTACTTTTAAATGTGACAAAATGACCATTTGGAAATAGTGTTTAAAAAAAAATGCTGTTAACCATTGCAGTACAATTACATAGCATATATACGGTAACTTACGTCTGGCATGCGAGGGCTTGTACTTTGGTTTTGAGGTCAGTCACCCACAGACACAGGCAGTATTTCCCAGCAAGTGATTTGAATGATAGATGGTGAAATGTTAACCATGTACCCCATTGTGTGCATTCACAGAGGCTATATATACTCTTCAAGTAATAAGACTTAGAATACTCCAGTGATCAGAATCAAAAAGTGAAAGCAGTCATTTCCAGTAGAGCTGTAGTGTCTGACAACCCAAACAACTCCACATCCCCAGGCAGTCCTATTTCAAATAAATGGTGTGTGTTGATGAGAGTGTGTGTGTGTGTGTGTTTATAAAGACACTTTGTCATTTGTTGGACAGTGAAAACCTACATAATTGCATAGGAAATGCATAAACATTTATCTTACAAAGTAAGAGGATGGGCTTTTAAAAAGAGAGAGGACACACTGTCTGTGTGTGTGATGGTGTGAGTTTAGCCGAAACTGTGTGGGCGACATGCTGCATTCAGATGCAGGCTGATCATCATTTAGAATCAGCAACTGCCCCTGATGCTTCCAGGAAATGAAGCAATGAAGAGAAGTGTGTGATGATTGACATGATGATATGGTATCGACTTTCTCTTCTATCAGCAACTGCTGTTGATTTATTTATTTGTATCTTTATTTAACTGGGCAAGTCGGTTAAGAACAAATTCTTATATTTCAATGACGGCCTAGGAACAGTGGGTTAACTGCCTGTTCAGGGACTGAACAACAGATGTTTACCTTGTCAGCTCGGGGATTCGATCTTGTAACCTTTCGGTTACTTAGGGCGGCAGGGTAGCCTAGTGGTTAGAGTGTTGGACTAGTAACCGGAAGGTTGCAAGTTCAAATCCCCGAGCTGACAAGGTGCAAATCTGTCGTTAAGTTAACCCACTGTTCCTAGGCCGTCATTGAAAATAAGGATTTGTTTTTAACTGACTTGCCTAGTTAAATAAAGGTATATCAAAAAATCTAACTTGTCCAATGCTCTAACCACTAGACTACCTACTCTAACCACTATGCCACACTAATGCCAACCAACACAGAGTTCCCTTCCTTCCAGTTTATTTACCCACATAGTCTGTGTTCATAAGCATTGATTGCTACTTATCAGAATTATACAGCAGGCTACCAGTCAGTTGAAATCTGCAATCTCAGAAAGTCACACTTGCAACTGTTATACGCGGGATGGATAACATACTTAAAAAAACAACACAAAAAACAGTTCCATGGAAACATGGGACCGTAGTACATATAGACACAGACACTTCCACTCATAAAGGCCCTCTGTGCACCCCAGTGACTCACGGATTCACACGCCCCCAAATAAACATGACACACACTTTTCGGTCACACATCAAATGCTCTGTGCCTGTCTGCGCAGACCCCTGAGCTCGGTCTACTTTCCCCTGAATCCCCTGACAAGCAGAGGGGAGAAAACACACCGTCACTGCAAGGCATGGTGAAGCATGTGTGGCTTTCTTTTTTCAGAAAATCGGAGGCAGATTTGTCACTCTCACTCTTTCTCTCTTCTTTCTTTCTCTCTCACTCTTTCTCTCTCTTCTTTCTCTCTCACTCTTTCTCTCTCTTCTTTCTCTCTCTTCTTTTACACCCTTACTTTTCACTGAAAGAGAAAGCTTACTTGCACTTATTTTTGCTAAGCAACACTTTGTGCAACACACATGATGATGTACCTGAACAGTCATAAACACCCATTCTCAGAACTCGACTAGCAGTGATGAATTTAGAGAAAAAAAGCAAAAGGATTCTGAAGGATATTTTCACTGTTGACAGTATTGTTTGTGCCGTGATATTACATTTATACTTAATCAGTCTGTTGTACTCTAGGTGTTTTCTGGGTCATCAGCACAAACTAGCAGTAGTGACAATGCTAATTGTCAGGTAGTGGTAGCCGAGACAGGCGTAGCCTAGTTACCAACCACCAGCAGACTGGGAGAGGCCGAGCAACGGACCTCAACAACACCAGTACTGGTGCGACTGAAACTTCTCAGCCAGTAAGACAGAGAGAGAAAGGCTGCATGCTTTTAGTCAGGGAGCTCAGCCTAGACCACAGACGACTCAATTCTGCTCGGCAGTGAAACTGTTAAACTTTCATTCTGTCCGGCAGCAAAACGGTTAAACTGAGTTATATAATTTCTTTAGAAATCTCCCCCAGCTGTGCAGCTGACTTGGTAGTCCTGGTGGCTGAGGCCTAGAAATGAGGGTGTCTTATCACTCAATCAGGAGAGTGGTTGTATGTGAAATATCTTTGCTTCCTAAGTCTTCACATGTTATGGTGGAAATGTTTTAATTATTGTTCTTGACATTATCTCCATGAAGTGGAAAGGTGATGATCCTAACACTGTTTTGACTGTGTCTCCATGAAGTGGAAAGGTGATGATCCTAACACTGTTTTGACTGTGTCTCCATGAAGTGGAAAGGTGATGATCCTAACACTGTTTTGACTGTGTCTCCATGAAGTGGAAAGGTGATGATCCAAACAGTGTTTTGACTGTATCTCCATGAAGTGGAAAGGTGATGATCCTAACACTGTTTTGACTGTGTCTCCATGAAGTGGAAAGGTGATGATCCTAACACTGTTTTGACTGTGTCTCCATGAAGTGGAAAGGTGATGATCCTAACACTGTTTTGACTGTGTCTCCATGAAGTGGAAAGGTGATGATCCTAACACTGTTTTGACTGTGTCTCCATTAAAGAAAGGTGACGATCCTAACACTGTTTTGACTGTGTCTCCATTAAAGAAAGGTGATGATCCTAACAGTGTTTTGACTGTATCTCCATTAAGTGGAAAGGTGATGATCCTAACAGTGTTTTGACTGTATCTCCATTAAGTGGAAAGGTGATGATCCTCACAGTGTTTTGACTGTATCTCCATTAAGTGGAAAGGTGATGATCCTAACAGTGTTTTGACTGTATCTCCATTAAGTGGAAAGGTGATGATCCTAACAGTGTTTTGACTGTATCTCCATGAAGTGGAAAGGTGATGATCCTCACAGTGTTTTGACTGTGTCTCCATGAAGTGGAAAGGTGACGATCCTAACACTGTTTTGACTGTGTCTCCATTAAAGAAAGGTGACTATCCTAACACTGTTTTGACTGTGTCTCCATTAAAGAAAGTTGATGATCCTCACAGTGTTTTGACTGTGTCTCCATGAAGTGGAAAGTTGATGATCCTAACACTGTTTTGACTGTGTCTCCATTAAAGAAAGTTGATGATCCTCACAGTGTTTTGACTGTGTCTCCATGAAGTGGAAAGGTGACGATCCTAACAGTGTTTTGACTGTGTCTCCATGAAGTGGAAAGGTGACGATCCTAACACTGTTTTGACTGTGTCTCCATTAAAGAAAGGTGACGATCCTCACACTGTTTTGACTGTATCTCCATTTAGTGGAAAGATGATGATCCTCACAGTGTTTTGACTGTGTCTCCATGAAGTGGAAAGGTGACGATCCTAACACTGTTTTGACTGTGTCTCCATTAAAGAAAGGTGACGATCCTAACACTGTTTTGACTGTGTCTCCATTAAAGAAAGGTGATGATCCTAACAGTGTTTTGACTGTATCTCCATGAAGTGGAAAGGTGATGATCCAAACAGTGTTTTGACTGTATCTCCATGAAGTGGAAAGGTGATGATCCTCACAGTGTTTTGACTGTATCTCCATTAAGTGGAAAGGTGATGATCCAAACAGTGTTTTGACTGTATCTCCATGAAGTGGAAAGGTGATGATCCTCACAGTGTTTTGACTGTATCTCCATGAAGTGGAAAGGTGATGATCCTCACAGTGTTTTGACTGTATCTCCATGAAGTGGAAAGGTGATGATCCAAACAGTGTTTTGACTGTATCTCCATGAAGTGGAAAGGTGATGATCCTAACAGTGTTTTGACTGTATCTCCATTAAGTGGAAAGGTGATGATCCTAACAGTGTTTTGACTGTATCTCCATTAAGTGGAAAGGTGATGATCCTCACAGTGTTTTGACTGTGTCTCCATGAAGTGGAAAGGTGACGATCCTAACACTGTTTTGACTGTGTCTCCATTAAAGAAAGGTGACTATCCTAACACTGTTTTGACTGTGTCTCCATTAAAGAAAGGTGACGATCCTAACAGTGTTTTGACTGTGTCTCCATGAAGTGGAAAGGTGACGATCCTAACACTGTTTTGACTGTGTCTCCATTAAAGAAAGGTGACGATCCTCACACTGTTTTGACTGTATCTCCATTTAGTGGAAAGATGATGATCCTCACAGTGTTTTGACTGTGTCTCCATGAAGTGGAAAGGTGACGATCCTAACACTGTTTTGACTGTGTCTCCATTAAAGAAAGGTGACGATCCTAACACTGTTTTGACTGTGTCTCCATTAAAGAAAGGTGACGATCCTAACACTGTTTTGACTGTATCTCCATGAAGTGGAAAGGTGACGATCCTAACACTGTTTTGACTGTGTCTCCATTAAAGAAAGGTGACGATCCTAACACTGTTTTGACTGTGTCTCCATTAAAGAAAGGTGACGATCCTAACACTGTTTTGACTGTATCTCCATTAAGTGGAAAGGTGATGATCCTAACACTGTTTTGACTGTGTTTTAAAGAAAATTGATGATCCTAACACTGTTTTGATGTATCTCCATTAAGTGGAAAGGTGATGATCCTAACACTGTTTTGACTGTGTCTTCATTAAAGAAAGGTGATGATCCTAACAGTGTTTTGACTGTGTCTCCATTAAAGAAAGGTGACGATCCTAACACTGTTTTGACTGTGTCTCCATTAAAGAAAGGTGACGATCCTAACACTGTTTTGACTGTATCTCCATAAGTGGAAAGGTGACGATCAACACTGTTTTGACTGTGTCTCCATTAATGTCATGCAAATGAGGACCCAAAAGCGACTGGCGAAAACAGATCCAGAATAACACTGTTTTGACTGTATCTCCATGAAGTGGAAACACGGACAGGGCAAAAC
Source organism: Oncorhynchus gorbuscha (assembly GCF_021184085.1). NCBI lineage: Eukaryota > Metazoa > Chordata > Actinopteri > Salmoniformes > Salmonidae > Oncorhynchus > Oncorhynchus gorbuscha. The sequence continues at coordinate 6,322,678 of NC_060190.1, forward strand.
ATAGACACAGCATCCTAACACTGTTTTGACTGTGTCTCCAGCAGAGGGAAACTAATAGAATGGGAAGCACAGGGACAAGACATGATAATTAATGACAAAACATTAAAGAAAGGTGACGATCACCACGCAGCATCTGAGGGAAACACGACACGACAGGGCAAAACATAGACACAGCACGGTGAATTATATATGAGGATCCGACAGGGCAGGTACGGGAAACAAGGAGAGAAATAGGGACTCTAATCAGGGAAAAGGATCCTAACACTGTTTTGACTGTGTCTCCATTAAAGAAAGGTGACGATCCTAACACTGTTTTGACTGTATCTCCATTAAGTGGAAAGGTGATGATCCTAACACTGTTTTGACTGTGTCTCCATTAAAGAAAATTGATGATCCTAACACTGTTTTGACTGTATCTCCATTAAGTGGAAAGGTGATGATCCTAACACTGTTTTGACTGTGTCTTCATTAAAGAAAGGTGATGATCCTAACAGTGTTTTGACTGTGTCTCCATTAAAGAAAGGTGATGATCCTAACACTGTTTTGACTGTATCTCCATTAAAGAAAGGTGACGATCCTAACACTGTTTTGACTGTATCTCCATAAAGTGGAAAGGTGATGATCCTAACACTGTTTTGACTGTGTCTTCATTAAAGAAAGGTGATGATCTTTACTATGCGTTCCAGCGGTGTGTTTGGTCTGTGCATGTGCACCAGCCGAGAGCCTCCCTTTGTAGCGCCAGTGAAGTGGGTTCAGAAAATCGAAAAAGTATGCATGTTAGAAATAGTTTTCACATACAAACTTCAGATGCCCAAACTCAGAATTTAATTGGCTTCCCAAAAATAATATGGTCACTTTGATAAAATGTTTATTTTGATTGCCGATTCTTCTGCATTTATCAAATCCCACTAGTAGCCTGATTTCAGTAATTGTATTACTGTGTCCATGTAAACGTACCCATAGTTGTCTACACACACACACACACACACACCATAAAGAGAAAACACAACAGACTCCCCCTCCTCCATCCCTCTTCGTTCTGTATCTGTAAGTGCCTGTGTCGACAAGCCACATCAGAGCGCCGAGCTCTAACGAGGCCTAACGAGCACCTGTGTAATTCACCAATTATAATCAGTCTAATGGCGAGGCTCTAAGTGGACCCCCCCTCTACACACACACACACCACCTCCTCCCTTAACCTTCTCCTTTCCACAGGCGAGAGAGGGAGCAGCACACATTCTGTTTTTATAGACTGGGAGCCAGTGGGAGGGGGGCAGATGCTTTGACTCCAGGGTTGTGTGTCCCGAACGGGGATACAGAGGGAAGGATTTGGGGTTGGTTGGATGAGCAGAATGATATTGCACGTGTATAAACAACTGAACATCAAGTTGAAGAGGTAAGACAGCGGTCACAATCAGCCTCATAGACACACAACCCAGACGGATTTCATTTCCGAGTTTATGATCAATAAAAAGCCCTCGAAACAGTTCCTTCATTAGGGCTGAATGACACTACGCTTCTCATTCATAATTCACCAAAAACACTGTTCGCCACAAACCTCACTTCCTGTGTGAAATGCAGCAGGAAATGCTTTATTTCCTATAGTGGAGTGCGCAGGTTAGTGAGGCGGGGGGTGTGTGTGTGTGTGTGTGTGTGTGTGTGTGTGTGTGTGTGTGTGTGTGTGTGTATGTCGGTTTGCGTATCTGTACGTACGTGTGTGTGTGTGTGTGTGTGTGTGTGTGTGTGTGTGTGTGTGTGTGTGTGTGTGTGTGTGTGTGTGTGTGTGTGTGTGTGTGTGTGTGTGTGTGTGTGTGTGTGTGTGTGTGTGTGTGTGTGTGTGTGTGTGTGTGTGTGTGTGTGTGTGTGTGTTCAGCCATGTACGTGTAATATTAACATGGACACACACGTCACACAATAACAGTAAGGACAATGCTTCTAAGCTCATTAATCATGAACTATGTTAATAATTTCCCCTTAAAATGAACGAAGCATTAGAAGGCCAAGCCTGAGTGCTAATAAACAGTAGAAAGTCAAGAGGGAGTTCAAGTCACAAAATGCAAGAGAGGTAGTAAACCATTTGATAGAACTATTTGAATAGCGTGGCTGTTACCATAATGTCTACGGACACAGCAGGTGGGTGGTTAGTCACGAGGGTGTGTGTCTTGCCAGATCCTCGAAATGACGTCAAGACAACACAAGGTGTTAAGCAATCCGAAAATCAAATTGACACATTCACTCAACACCGGGACCTTCAGAATTCTCTGTGTGATTATCACCTTGCACTGTAGATAAACCCAGTCTGATGTCTCCTGTTCCCAGTGTCTGGGGTCCTCAGGGGCCACGCTCACTCCCTAGGGGCCTCTTATACGCTGCGGCTTCGTTCCAGTGTCTATACTAGCATACTACTTCGTATGAAGCAATGTAATGGCCATGGATTCTCACTAAATAAGTGGCTAGTATGGATATTGGAACCTAGCCAACGTCTCTTGTTACCAGTGTTTGGGGCCTCAAAGGCCACACTCACTCCCTCTCACTTTCTGGTACCACAGCTCACCTTGGCTATGGGGTTGTAGAGTGGTGGCCGGGCACTCTTAAGCCTCTTCATGTCGAATGAGAAAAAGAAAGTGATGATATGACGATATGGATTAAGTTCAACTCATTATAGTGATAGAAATGCAATGCCAGTGTCCTGATGCTCTGGTATTTGCCACACCCATGCCGTGTAAGGTGTGTATCTCTACAGCCATGAGCCTTCATGGGTCTACTTGTAGTAGTGATGCATCCCTAGACTGTAACCCCCTACGCCAACGGGGATACGACCAATATAGATCTGTTGTCAAGGAAACAACCAAAAGCCAATCAAAGCGGTGTGTGGAGAAATGGCAACGAATACATCAAAAGAGCGAAGACCAAAAAAAAGAAAGATCACGACATGAACGCAGTTTCTCTCCTGGAGTTTACATTGTGCGCGTAGAAATGGAGGGCTACAGACACTCATATGTAAATGCTTTTGTGAGTGTGTGTGAGTCTGGGAATAGCTTCGTTCTGATGCGTGGATGTTCGCAGTACACACACAGACCAGCTGAAACACTATCGCACTGTAGCTCCCTCTCTCTCCCTCTCTCACCATCTCTCTCCCTCTCTCACCATCTCTGTGTTACGACATCAATCTGTCCTCTCTCCCTCTCTCACCATCTCTCTCTCGCTCTCGTTCTTCTTCTCAATATATTTCCTCTATCTATCTCTATTTATCTCTCTCTCTCTTTCTAGCCTCCCTTGTCTTTAAATCTCTTTAAATCTCTCTCTCTCTCTTCTCACCTTCTCTCTCTTCTCTTTTTCTATCTCTCCACTCTTTCTCTCTATGAAGGAATGGTGAAAGCGTTGCTGTGTATTACGTTGTGGGTCTTCTATAGGAAACAACCTGATAAAACCATCATTGTGATTCCTAGGTTTTACTTGCCCTGAGAGCTCATTCTAGACATCCAGCCAGACCGTTTGTTTGTGTTGTTACTGGTAGCAACGACACTTTAATGGTCC
>NC_060190.1:6328714-6343714 GCF_021184085.1 Oncorhynchus gorbuscha
TTCCTGGCACCATTAAACTGTGGGGAAACAGAATAAGAAAAGAAAGGGTCAAGGACTGGAACTCTAAACGACAAAAACAATAGCAAATCTGCTGGGGCTCAGTGTGGGCTGGTTGATGTGTTTACTGTCGTCTGTGTGAGTAGCCTATTGGGATCAGATTATGCTGGCAATGATGTTTGTGAGAGTACATTGCTCTATTGATATGTTCTTATCAATTGCTGAACTTGCCTATTGCAAGTGGTAATCCATCATCTGCCATGACATGTAGTGGTACACTTTGTTTGCATATCCTCACACGATGGGCGCTTCAAACGTACGTCTGCTTTGTAAATGATATATGATGTTGCCTAGTGAAGTTGACACTTATCTTGGGAGAGCACTTCAGAGCGGGCCAACAAAACATGGGATTTCGTTGGATCGTTGACAAAAACGACAGAAAAATCCAAACTCCACAGTGCAGCGCTATAGTCGGAGACGTAGTGGCAGTTGCACAATTCGCGGGATGGGAAGCGGACGGATGGCGAGAGAGGGCCGACGACTACACTTGACTGGAGCCAGTAGAGCGGCTGAAGTTAAAAGCACCGCGCCGAGACATTCAAAGCGGCCGCCTGATGAGAACAGGACCGTTTAAGACTGCTGCACTCTGACTCACGGCCCCCTTTCCCGGTTTTACGGGAAATGGAATGTGTTTTTTTAGGTCGTTTATTTTTTTCTCCTCCACGGTAGAGTTCTAGAGGAGATGGGGAGGGTTAATGTTTGTGTGAGTGTGTCGACTCCCTCAGGGTGCACAGGCGTAATTATCGCCTCAAGTCGACTTAGAGTTGGCAAAGCAAAGTCAGACAGCAATGTGAGAGAGCACTGTTTCCCTCCTGTCCATAGAAAAAACATGAAGCTCAATGTTGATGAGGGTGGTGGTAGTGAAGGAAGACCTGGCTCTAGGTGATAGAAGCTAATTGATGATGATACATCTAGTTGACAATATTGAACTGAGGCTGGAGCAGATTTCAATTCAGGAGAATTCCTGAACAAGATTGTCAGTACTCACCATCAGCACATTATTAATGAATCTAAGCATGACAGATATGAAGAAGCCTTTGTCAAGAGTTTGGAACCTTATCAATAAATACAGTTATTGTGCCCTGTAGCTGTTGTCTCATAACTCAGACTCAACCAGCTAGCTTCTCTACCACCTCAACACAGCCAGACAAGTTGGTCAGACAGACAGACAGACAGACAGACAGACAGACAGACAGACAGACAGACAGACAGACAGACAGACAGACAGACAGACAGACAGACAGACAGACAGACAGACAGACAGACAGACAGACAGACAGACAGACAGACAGACAGACAGACAGACAGACAGACAGGTAGTTGCTAGCTTCCTGCTTTGGAAACTCTTGGCCTATTTTTTGGATGGCTATAGTCTTGAGTGGGGTTTTTCCAACCCGAGGTGGTTATTTTGGTCAGATAAATACAATGTTGTGGAGAGGGGTGATTCAGATGAGATCACCTCTTAGCTCCTCCTGAGGAGCTTGAAAACACACACACACACACACACACACACACACACACACACACACACACACACACACACACACACACACACACACACACACACACACACACACACACACACACACACACACACACACACACACACACACACACACACACACACACACACACACACACACACACACAGCAGCAAATCTAGCCGGAAAACAACAGCTAGCAGCAAGACAAGACAAGAACCAACATGGATTGAACCTGTGGAAAATAAAATAGGCATGGAAAATAAGGCATGTTCCCATCTAACCATCCCAGAACTAGACTGCCAGCCTGACCTGGGGCAAGGAACCTGGCAGGAACCGGTCCAAACACTCTGGGGTTGGAACAGTCATTGGCTAGAACAATGGCCTAGACTAGAACAGTGGAAAGGGTTGGTTAGTGGAACATGTCTTATAGTTGTACTGTCTGTTATAAGGCGTACCACAGACCAAAACTATAGGGCTGCAGTTAGTCACACGCAGGCACGAATGCAGTACACACACACACACACACACACACACACACACACACACACACACACACACACACACACACACACACACACACACACACACACACACACACACACACACACACACACACACACACACACACACACACACACACACACACACACACACACACACACACACACACACACACACACACACACACACACACACACACACCAGCTTGTTCTGTGTTAAGGTTTGTTGACTGTGTGTGGGAACACAAGGATCACATAAATCTCTAGCTCTACTTAGATCCTAATCCAATGGATTTCCATCTGACTGTGTGTGTGACTGTGAGGTCATGATATGTTTGGCTTCATTTATTGTGGATGGGATCTGTTTGATGCGTACGTGCATGCATGAGTCTGTGTTTTAGAGTTCTGAGAGTAGGAATGGGATAGGTAATTATGAGCTGTGGTTGTCTGCTATTGTGTATGAGAGAGAGAGAGACAGAGAGAGAGACAGAGAGAGAGAGAGAGAGAGTATTGCCATGTGGTGGTCTGCGGTGTGATGTCTTGCCAGGTGTGTTGCTAGTGGGGCTTGACATACAGGTATACACCACCTGCATGGCCTCTCTGTCTCAGAAAACCACAGCTGCACACAGCAGGCCATTGTTTAGGTGTGTGTGTATGTGCACGTGGGTCTGTGTGTATTTGACTCTGTAAGAGAGTGTGTGTGCATGTACACATTCATGTGTTTTGTTACAGGGGGAGTGAACAGTGAAGCCCTCTTGCATCTGGACCTCAATAAGGAGGGTTGGAATGAGGTCATCATAGCTGTTGATTTATATGACACGCTCTGTTACTTACATGACAGTGTGTTACACTCCTGTAGTTGACTGTGTTACTCTCCTGAAGTTGACTGTGTAACTCTCCTGCAGTTGACTGTGTGTTATTCTCCTGCAGTTGACTGTGTGTTACACTCCTATGGTTGTCTGTGTGTTACTCTCCTGTAGTTGACTGTGTGTTACACTCCTGTAGTTGACTGTGTAACTCTCCTGTAGTTGACTGTGTGTTACACTCCTGTAGTTGACTGTGTAACTCTCCTGTAGTTGACTGTGTTACTCTCCTGTAGTTGACTGTGTGTTATACTCCTGTAGTTGACTGTGCATTACACTCCTGTAGTTGTCTGTGTGTTACTCTCCTGTAGTTGACTGTGTGTTACACTCCTGTAGTTGACTGTGCATTACACTCCTGTAGTTGTATGTGTGTTACTCTCCTGTAGTTGACTGTGTGTTACACTCCTGTAGTTGTCTGTATGTTACACTCCTGTAGTTGTCTGTGTGTTACTCTCCTGTAGTGTAGTTGTATGTGTGTTACACTCCTGTAGTTGACTGTGTTACTCTCCTGTAGTTGACTGTGTTACACTCCTGTAGTTGACTGTGTTACTCTGTAGTTGACTGTGTGTTATACTCCTGTAGTTGACTGTGCATTACACTCCGGTAGTTGTCTGTAGTTGACTGTGTGTTATACTCCCGTAGTTGACTGTGTGTTACTCCTGTAGTTGTCTGTGTGTTACTCTTCTGTAGTTGTCTGTGTGTTACTCTCCTGTAGTTGAATGTGTGTTACTCTCCTGTAGTTGACTGTGTGTTACACTCCAGTTGACTGTGTGTTACACTCCTGTAGTTGTCTGTGTGTTACTCTCCTGTAGTTGACTGTGTGTTATACTGTGTGTTACACTCCTGTAGTTGTCTGTGTGTTACACTGCTGTAGTTGTCTGTGTGTTTACTCTCCTGTAGTTGACTGTGCATTACACTCCTGTAGTTGTCTGTGTGTTACACTCCTGTAGTTGACTGTGTGTTACACTCCTGTAGTTAACTGTGTGTTACTCTCCTGTAGTTGACTGTGCATTACACTCCTGTAGTTGACTGTGTGTTACACTCCTGTAGTTGTCTGTGTGTTACACTCCTGTAGTCGACTGTGTGTTATACTCCTGTAGTTGACTGTGCATTACACTCCTGTAGTTGTATGTGTGTTACTCTCCTGTAGTTGACTGTGTGTTACACTCCTGTAGTTGTCTGTGTGTTACACTCCTGTAGTTGTCTGTGTGTTACTCTCCTGTAGTTGACTGTGTTACACTCCTGTAGTTGTATGTGTGTTACACTCCTGTAGTTGACTGTGTTACTCTCATGTAGTTGACTGTGTTACACTCCTGTAGTTGACTGTGTTACTCTCCTGTAGTTGACTGTGTGTTATACTCCTGTAGTTGACTGTGCATTACACTCCGGTAGTTGTCTGTGTGTTACTCTCCTGTAGTTGACTGTGTGTTATACTCCCGTAGTTGACTGTGTGTTACACTCCTGTAGTTGTCTGTGTGTTACTCTTCTGTAGTTGTCTGTGTGTTACTCTCCTGTAGTTGAATGTGTGTTACTCTCCTGTAGTTGGCTGTGTGTTACACTCCTGTAGTTGTCTGTGTGTTACTCTCCTGTAGTTGACTGTGTGTTACACTCCTGTAGTTGTCTGTGTGTTACACTCCTGTAGTTGTCTGTGTGTTACTCTCCTGTAGTTGACTGTGTGTTACTCTCCTGTAGTTGGCTGTGTGTTACACTCCTGTAGTTGTCTGTGTGTTACACTGCTGTAGTTGTCTGTGTGTTTACTCTCCTGTAGTTGACTGTGTTACTCTCCTGTAGTTGACTGTGTTACTACACTCCTGTAGTTGACTGTGTTACTCTCCTGTAGTTGACTGTGTGTTACACTTCTGTAGTTAACTGTGTGTTACTCTCCTGTAGTTGACTGTGTGTTACTCTCCTGTAGTTGTCTGTGTGTTACTCTCCTGTAGTTGAATGTGTGTTACTCTCCTGTAGTTGGCTGTGTGTTACACTCCTGTAGTTGTCTGTGTGTTACTCTCCTGTAGTTGACTGTGTGTTACACTCCTGTAGTTGTCTGTGTGTTACACTCCTGTAGTTGTCTGTGTGTTACTCTCCTGTAGTTGACTGTGTGTTACTCTCCTGTAGTTGGCTGTGTGTTACACTCCTGTAGTTGTCTGTGTGTTACACTGCTGTAGTTGTCTGTGTGTTACTCTCCTGTAGTTGACTGTGTTACTCTCCTGTAGTTGACTGTGTTACTACACTCCTGTAGTTGACTGTGTTACTCTCCTGTAGTTGACTGTGTGTTACACTTCTGTAGTTGACTGTGTGTTACTCTCCTGTAGTTGACTGTGTGTTACTCTCCTGTAGTTAACTGTGTGTTACTCTCCTGTAGTTGACTGTGTGTTATACTCCTGTAGTTGACTGTGTTACTCTCCTGTAGTTGACTGTGTGTTATACTCCTGTAGTTGACTGTGCATTACACTCCTGTAGTTGTCTGTGTGTTACTCTCCTGTAGTTGACTGTGTGTTACACTCCTGTAGTTGTCTGTGTGTTACACTCCTGTAGTCGACTGTGTGTTATACTCCTGTAGTTGACTGTGCATTACACTCCTGTAGTTGTATGTGTGTTACTCTCCTGTAGTTGACTGTGTGTTACACTCCTGTAGTTGTCTGTGTGTTACACTCCTGTAGTTGTCTGTGTGTTACTCTCCTGTAGTTGACTGTGTTACACTCCTGTAGTTGTATGTGTGTTACACTCCTGTAGTTGACTGTATTACTCTCCTGTAGTTGACTGTGTAACTCTCCTGTAGTTGACTGTGTTACACTCCTGTAGTTGACTGTGTTACTCTCCTGTAGTTGACTGTGTGTTATACTCCTGTAGTTGACTGTGCATTACACTCCGGTAGTTGTCTGTGTGTTACTCTCCTGTAGTTGACTGTGTGTTATACTCCCGTAGTTGACTGTGTGTTACACTCCTGTAGTTGTCTGTGTGTTACTCTTCTGTAGTTGTCTGTGTGTTACTCTCCTGTAGTTGAATGTGTGTTACTCTCCTGTAGTTGGCTGTGTGTTACACTCCTGTAGTTGTCTGTGTGTTACACTCCTGTAGTTGTCTGTGTGTTACTCTCCTGTAGTTGACTGTGTGTTACTCTCCTGTAGTTGGCTGTGTGTTACACTCCTGTAGTTGTCTGTGTGTTACACTGCTGTAGTTGTCTGTGTGTTTACTCTCCTGTAGTTGACTGTGTTACTCTCCTGTAGTTGACTGTGTTACTACACTCCTGTAGTTGACTGTGTTACTCTCCTGTAGTTGACTGTGTGTTACACTTCTGTAGTTAACTGTGTGTTACTCTCCTGTAGTTGACTGTGTGTTACTCTCCTGTAGTTGTCTGTGTGTTACTCTTCCGGCGCCGACTGAGATGGCCGCCTCGCTTCGCGTTCCTAGGAAACTATGCAGTTTTTTGTTTTTTTTACGTGTTATTTCTTACATTAGTACCCCAGGTCATCTTAGGTTTCATTACATACAGTCGAGAAGAACTACTGAATATAAGATCAGCGTCAACTCACCATCAGTACGACCAAGAATATGTTTTCCGCGACGCGGATCCTGTGTTCTGCCTTACAAACAGGACAACGGAATGGATCGCATGCAGCGACCCAAGGAAACGACTCCGAAAAAGAGGGAAACGCGGCGGTGTTCTGGTCAGACTCCGAAAAAGGGCACATCGCGCACCACTTCCCAGTATTCTTCTTGCCAATGTCCAGTCTCTCGACAACAAGGTTGATGAAATCCGAGCAAGGGTGGCATTCCAGAGGGATATCAGAGACTGCAACGTTCTCTGCTTTACGGAGACATGGCTTACTGGGAAGACGCTATCCAGGGCGGTACAGCCAACGGGTTTCTCCACGCATCGCGCCGACAGAAACAAACATCTCTCTGGTAAGAAGAGTGGAGGGGGCGTATGCCTCATGACTAACGGGACATGGTGTGATGAAGGAAACATACAGGAACTCAAATCCTTCTGTTCACCTGATTTAGAATTCCTCACAATCAAATGTAGACCGCATTATCTTCCAAGAGAATTCTCTTCGATTATAATCACAGCCGTATATATCCCCCCCAAGCAGACACATCGATGGCTCTGAACGAACTTTATTTAACTCTTTGCAAACTGGAAAACATTTATCCGGAGGCTGCATTCATTGTAGCTGGGGATTTTAACAAAGCCAATCTGAAAACAAGACTCCCTAAATTTTATCAGCATATCGATTGCGCAACCAGGGGTGGTAAAACCTTGGATCACTGTTACTCTAACTTCCGCGACGCATATAAGGCCCTGCCCCGCCCCCTTTCGGAAAAGCTGACCACGACTCCATTTTGCTGATCCCTGCCTACAGGCAGAAATTAAAACAAGAGGCTCCCACGCTGAGGTCTGTCCAACGCTGGTCAGACCAAGCTGACTCTACACTCCAAGACTGCTTCCATCACGTGGACTGGGACATGTTTCGTATTGCGTCAGATGGGAATATTGACGAATACGCTGATTCGGTGTGCGAGTTCATTAGAACGTGCGTCGAAGATGTCGTTCCCATAGCAACGATAAAAACATTCCCTAACCAGAAACCGTGGATTGATGGCAGCATTCGCGTGAAACTGAAAGCGCGAACCACTGCTTTTAATCAGGGCAAGGTGTCTGGCAACATGACTGAATACAAACAGTGCAGCTATTCCCTCCGTAAGGCTATCAAACAAGCTAAGCGTCAGTACAGAGACAAAGTGGAATCTCAATTCAATGGCTCAGACACAAGAGGCATGTGGCAGGGTCTACAGTCAATCACGGACTACAAGATGAAATCCAGCCCAGTCACGGACCAGGATGTCTTGCTCCCAGGCAGACTAAATAACTTTTTTGCCCGCTTTGAGGACAATACAGTGCCACTGACACGGCCTGCAACGGAAACATGCAGTCTCTCCTTCACTGCAGCCGAGGTGATTAAGACATTTAAACGTGTTAACCCTCGCAAGGCTGCAGGCCCAGACGGCATCCCCAGCCGCGCCCTCCGAGCATGCGCAGACCAGCTGGCCGGTGTGTTTACGGACATATTCAATCAATCCCTATACCAGTCTGCTGTTCCCACATGCTTCAAGAGGGCCACCATTGTTCCTGTTCAAGCTAAGGTAACTGAGCTAAACGACTACCGCCCCGTAGCACTCACTTCCGTCATCATGAAGTGCTTTGAGAGACTAGTCAAGGACCATATCACCTCCACCCTACCTGACACCCTAGACCCACTCCAATTTGCTTACCGCCCAAATAGGTCCACAGACGATGCAATCTCAACCACACTGCACACTGCCCTAACCCACCTGGACAAGAGGAATACCTATGTGAGAATGCTGTTCATCGACTACAGCTCGGCATTCAACACCATAGTACCCTCCAAGCTCGTCATCAAGCTCGAGACCCTGGGTCTCGACCCCGCCCCTGTGCAACTGGGTACTGGACTTCCTGACGGGCCGCCCCCAGGTGGTGAGGGTAGGCAACAACATCTCCTCCCCGCTGATCCTCAACACGGGGCCCCACAAGGGTGCGTTCTGAGCCCTCTCCTGTACTCCCTGTTCACCCACGACTGCGTGGCCACGCACGCCTCCAACTCAATCATCAAGTTTGCGGACGACACAACAGTGGTAGGCTTGATTACCAACAACGACGAGACGGCCTACAGGGAGGAGGTGAGGGCCCTTGGAGTGTGGTGTCAGGAAAATAACCTCACACTCAACGTCAACAAAACTAAGGAGATGATTGTGGACTTCAGGAAACAGCAGAGGGAACACCCTCCTATCCACATCGATGGAACAGTAGTGGAGAGGGTAGCTAGTTTTAAGTTCCTCGGCATACACATCACAGACAAACTGAATTGGTCCACTCACACTGACAGCGTTCCAGTGAAGAAGAATTAGCAGCGCCTATTCAACCTCAGGAGGCTGAAGAAATTCGGCTTGTCACCAAAAGCACTCACAAACTTCTACAGATGCACAATCGAGAGCATCCTGGCGGGCTGTATCACCGCCTGGTACGGCAACTGCTCCGCCCTCAACCGTAAGGCTCTCCAGAGGGTAGTGAGGACTGCACAACGCATCACCGGGGGCAAACTACCTGCCCTCCAGGACACCTACACCACCCGTTGTTACAGGAAGGCCATAAAGATCATCAAGGACATCAACCACCCGAACCACTGCCCGTTCACCCCGCTATCATCCAGAAGGCGAGGTCAGTACAGGTGCATCAAAGCTGGGACCGAGAGACTGAAAAACAGCTTCTATCTCAAGGCCATCAGACTGTTAAATAGCCACCACTAACATTGAGTGGCTGCTGCCAACACACTGTCATTGACACTGACCCAACTCCAGCCATTTTAATAATGGGAATTGATGGGAAATGATGTAAATATATCACTAGCCACTTTAAACAATGCTACCTTATATAATGTTACTTACCCTACATTATTCATCTCATATACATATGTATATACTGTACTCTACAACATCGACTGCATCCTTATGTAACACATGTATCACTAGCCACTTTAACTATGCCACTTTGTTTACTTTGTCTACACACTCATCTCATATGTATATACTGTACTCGATACCATCTACTGTATGCTGCTCTGTACCATCACTCATTCATATATCCTTATGTACATGTTCCTTATCCCCTTACACTGTGTATAAGACAGTAGTTTTGGAATTGTTAGTTAGATTACTTGTTGGTTATCACTGCATTGTCGGAACTAGAAGCACAAGCATTTCGCTACACTCGCATTAACATCTGCTAACCATGTGTATGTGACAAATAAAATTTGATTTGATTTGATTTGATTAGTTGAATGTGTGTTACTCTCCTGTAGTTGGCTGTGTGTTACACTCCTGTAGTTGTCTGTGTGTTACTCTCCTGTAGTTGACTGTGTGTTACACTCCTGTAGTTGTCTGTGTGTTACACTCCTGTAGTTGTCTGTGTGTTACACTCCTGTAGTTGTCTGTGTGTTACTCTCCTGTAGTTGACTGTGTGTTACTCTCCTGTAGTTGGCTGTGTGTTACACTCCTGTAGTTGTCTGTGTGTTACACTGCTGTAGTTGTCTGTGTGTTACTCTCCTGTAGTTGACTGTGTTACTCTCCTGTAGTTGCCTGTGTTACTACACTCCTGTAGTTGACTGTGTTACTCTCCTGTAGTTGACTGTGTGTTACACTCCTGTAGTTGACTGTGTGTTACTCTCCTGTAGTTGACTGTGTGTTACTCTCCTGTAGTTAACTGTGTGTTACTCTCCTGTAGTTGACTGTGTGTTACTCTCCTGTAGTTGACTGTGTTACTTTCCTGTAGTTGACTGTGTGTTACTCTCCTGTAGTTGACTGTGTTACTCTCCTGTAGTTGACTGTGTGTTACTCTCCTGTAGTTGACTGTGTTACTTTCCTGTAGTTGACTGTGTGTTACTCTCCTGTAGTTGACTGTGTTACTCTCCTGTAGTTGACTGTGTGTTATACTCCTGTACTTGACTGTGTGTTACACTCCTGTGGTTGACTGTGTGTTATTCTCCTGTAGTTGACTGTGTGTTACTCTCCTGTAGTTGACTGTGTGTTATACTCCTGTACTTGACTGTGTTACACTCCTGTGGTTGACTGTGTGTTATTCTCCTGTAGTTGACTGTGTGTTATTCTCCTGTAGTTGACTGTGTGTTATTCTCCTGTAGTTGACTGTGTGTTATTCTCCTGTAGTTGACTGTGTGTTATTCTCCTATAGTTGACTGTGTGTTATTCTCCTGTAGTTGACTGTGTGTTATTCTCCTGTACTTGACTGTGTGTTACTCTCCTGTACTTGACTGTGTGTTACACTCCTGTAGTTGACTGTGTTACTCTCCTGTAGTTGACTGGGTGTTACACTCCTGTAGTTGACTGGGTGTTACACTCCTGTAGTTGACTGTGTGTTATTCTCCTGTAGTTGACTGTGTGTTATTATCCTGTAGTTGACTGTGTGTTATTCTCCTGTACTTGACTGTGTGTTACTCTCCTGTAGTTGACTGTGTGTTACTCTCCTGTAGTTGACTGTGTGTTATTCTCCTGTAGTTGACTGAGTATGTGTTTGGTTTTTCTGTCCTTGTGGGGACCAGAAGTCCTCAGAAGGATAATAACACAACGAGAATTCAGACATGTGGGGAAATGTGTCAGTCTCCTTCAAAAGGCTATTTTAGGCTTAGGGTTAGGGTTAGAATTAGGGTCAGTGTTGGGGTTAGGGTTTAGGGGTTAGGCTAAGGGTTGGATTTAGAGTTAGGGTCAGTGTTGGGGTGTGTGTGTGTGTATGTGTGTGTGTGTGTGTGTGTGAGTAAGTGAGTGAGTGAGTGTCTGAGTGTCTGAGTGAGTTAGTGAGTGTCTGAGTGAGTGTGCGAGTGAGTGAGTGAGTGTGCGAGTGAGTGAATGTGTGTGTGTGTGTGTGTGTGTGTGTGTGTGTGTGTGTGTGTGTGTGTGTGTGTGTGTGTGTGTGTGTGTGTGTGTGTGTGTGTGTGTGTGTGTGTGTGTGTGTGTGTGTGTGTGTGTGTGTGTGTGTGTGTGTGTGTGTGTGTCAGAGTGAGTGGGTTAGTGAGGGAGTGTGCGAGTGTGTGAGTGAATGAGTGAGTGTATGTGCATACCAGAGTGTGTGTGTGCATATGTGAGTGAGTGAGTGAGTGAGTGAGTGAGTGAGTGAGTGAGTGAGTGAGTGAGTGAGTGAGTGAGTGAGTGAGTGAGTGAGTGAGTGAGTGTCTGAGTGTCTGAGTGTCTGAGTTAGTGAGTTAGTGAGTGAGTGTGCGAGTGTGTGAGTGAGTGAGTGAATGTGTGTGTGTGTGAGTGAGTGAGTGTATGTGCATACCAGAGTGTGTGTGTGCATATGTGAGTGAGTGAGTGAGTGAGTGAGTGAGTGAGTGAGTGAGTGAGTGAGTGAGTGAGTGAGTGAGTGAGTGAGTGAGTGAGTGAGTGAGTGTGTGTGTGAGTGTGCGAGTGTGTGAGTGTGCGAGTGTGTGAGTAAGTGAGTGAGTTTGTGTGCATACCAGAGTGTGTGTTTGCATACGTCAGTGAGTGAGAGTCTGAGTCTGAGTGTCTGAATGTCTGCGTGAGTGAATGTGTGTGTGTGAGTGTCTGAGTGAGTGAATCAGTCAGTGAGGGAATAAGTGAGTGTGTGAGTGAGTGAGTGTGTGAGTGAGTGAGTGTGTGAGTGAGTGAGTGAGTGAGTGAGTGAGTGAGTGAGTGAGTGTGTGTGCATACCAGAGTATGTGTTTGCATACGTGAGTGAGTGAGAGTCTGAGTGTCTGAATGTGTGCTTGAGTGAATGTGTGCTTGAGTGAATGTGTGTGTGTGTGTGTGTGTGTGTGTGTGTGTGTGTGTGTGTGTGTGTGTGTGTGTGTGTGTGTGTGTGTGTGTGTGTGTGTGTGTGTGTGTGTGTGTGTGTGTGTGTGTGTGTGTGTGTGTGTGTGTGTGTGTGTGTGTGTGTGTGTGTGAGGGAGTGTCTGAGTAAGTGAATGAGTGAGTGAGGGAGTAAGTGAGTGTGTGAGTGTGTGAGTGTGTGAGTGTGTGAGTGAGTGTGTGAGTCTGTGAGTCTGTGAGTGTGTGAGTGAGTGACTGTGTGAGTGAGTGAGTGACTGTGTGAGTGAGTGATTGTATTGTTCCAGATGAACCAAGTGTACAACAGCCACGCTAATTACTGTCATCACTTTCAGTTCAGCAGGTTCATACACCCACCCACACCTGGTGACCTGTTTATTGAGCAATATCACTGTGAAGGAAGGTGTGTGTGTGTGTGTGTGTGTGTGTGTGTGTGTGTGTGTGTGTGTGTGTGTGTGTGTGTGTGTGTGTGTGTGTGTGTGTGTGTGTGTGTGTGTGTGTGTGTGTGTGTGTGTGTGTGTGTGTGTGTGTGTGTGTGTGTGTGTGTGTGTGTGTGTGTGTGTGTGTGCGCGGTGTGTGTGTACAGACAGTGTTGTAATGAACAATGCCACACCCTTCCATCCATTCTTTAAAGAGACATTTGATTGACACATCCTGGTACTTCCGCTCTGGGCGCAATACAGTGCAATTTGTAGGACTGTTTTACTAATAAAATGTTGGAATGCGTTTATGAGAATCTTTAACATGTAGCCTATCTATGACGTTACTGTTACTGAAACTCGAACTAATTGGCTCTAAATGTAAGTGATGCAGATATGTTGGCTTTGACTAAACCTTTTCTAGAAATGTATCGTCAAGTCCAGTCTAGTCACAGGAAGGGAATTGTTCTCCAATCTCCATACACAGTAGTTGTAGTCTCAGCACCCATAATCAAGACTTGTCACGAGAGAGTAGTTCTAACTCCCATGTTTCCTCCAGTAACGTGTAGAGATTTAAGTGCCACGAAACGCACCAGCTGTCAAGCTGTCTACATTAATTCACTAGACTAAGATCACATCCCAAATGACACACTGTTCCCTATATAGTGCACTACTTTTGACCAGGACCCATAGGGTTCTTGTCAAAAGTAGTGCACTATGTAGGAAATAGGCTGCCATTTTGGGACGCATCCCTAATAGTCTTCTCCGGAGGGTGACAGGTGACATGCTGCTTGATGCTGGATGTGCTTTTGACAGCCAGAGAGGCTGCGGGCTGCTTGCCGCCGTCATGCCCCAATGGGAGGTCACCCTACATCCCTACGAGGGTTGTTGTTGGGGGAGGATGGGGGATGGGGGCGGGGAGAGGAGATAGGAGACAGTTGCTACTGTCACCCCCCATCCCGTCACTCAGCCCTGATGTGACAAGGAGTGGGGAGGAAGGGGGGTAAGGACCCCGTTAGCCTTTCACCTCTCAACCCCTTACAGCAGTGCCCAGCCTTTTTCTCTCTCTCTCCCACAGCACAGCTTCTCAGCTGTTAGCAGAATTGACAGCTCAGTTCCATTTGTGTCCACAGTGTCTTTCTTCTCCCCATCAACGACCTCATTCCAATAGTTGCTATTCATAGAGACGTATGTAATACACCCTATAATATAATTCTTAAGTTCTAATGCTATGGTA
Source organism: Oncorhynchus gorbuscha (assembly GCF_021184085.1). NCBI lineage: Eukaryota > Metazoa > Chordata > Actinopteri > Salmoniformes > Salmonidae > Oncorhynchus > Oncorhynchus gorbuscha. The sequence goes on from NC_060190.1 coordinate 6,342,647, forward strand.
TTGCTCTTAGTGTGAACCACTAGGCTTTCACACATCTGGTTACAGGTTGTTGATATACTGTGTAGTGATGATACTGTAAGCCTATGTATGGAACTGTATACCCCAAAGTGGCATCTCTCCAGTCAGTGCCAATGTCAATCACCCTCAGACTATAACTCTACATCCTGATCTGGACTCTCCTCTTTCACCCAGTGTCTAAAACAACACCATTCAGGTTAGCTAGTTCCCCTCAGAAAATAACTGGAATAGAAGTCAACTTCCGAACTCATCTTCAGCTTGGCACATGTAGGCCTACCCCAGACTGTTTTCAACCTCGTCTAGTCGAAAACTTGTTCTGAACAGACTGGCCACCGTGGAAGGTTTGAGGCTTTAGCCCAGACATAAACACAGTGATGGAGAGTGGCTGTAAGAGCTACTGTAATATAAATCTACTCCTAAGCTTAGTATCCCCAGCTTGGCCCTGTTTTCAACCTCGTCTAGTCAAAAAGTTGTTTTGAACAGACTGGCCACCGTAGATGTCTGAAGACAGACGTAAACACAGACGGGTGAATGGCTGTAATAGCAGGAGAAAGAAGGGGCCTTGGTCACTGTCTACTGTCTACTGGAAAGCTTGTTTTCAACTGACCGGCCACCCTGGAGGTTCTGACTCCAGACGTAAACAGTGGTGGAGAGGGGCTGTTGTAGTACAGGAACTAACTAAGGGCCTTGGTTTGGCTTGATCAACATGTGTCTGCTGACTGATGGCATGGTCTTTGGCTCACTCAGGTGTAAACAGCTTTCAGAACCTCCCCTCTTGGCTGAGACTGTGTGTGGGTGTGTGTGTGTGGGTGTGGGTGTGTGTGCATGGAGGCTGGCTGAGTGTTCCTGTGTTCTCTCATTCCTCCCCTAGGCTATGGGAGTGGTGCTGTGACGATGGATTATCATGTACCTGCAATACGCGGTGCTGTAAATCTTAGGTGAGGGGAACAGGGGGAGTAGGAGGAGGGGGGAGGAGGGGTGGTTTTCAGCGCACTTGTCATTGCTGGTTTGTGTTGTAATGACCTAATGTCTAGAAATGGTTGTTTATTA